>NW_027422362.1:0-136300 GCF_037893015.1 Macrotis lagotis
GTTGCCTCGCCTGACAGTGCCTTTCCTTGCGTTACCCTTTCCTTGCCTTGCCGTGCATTGCCTAGCCGTGCGTTGTCGTGCCTTAGCCTTGTTTCCCCTTGCCGTGCCGTTCCTTCCGTTACTCTTGCCTTGCCTTGCTTTCCCTTGCATTCCTTGCCTTCCGTTACTCTTTCCTTGCCTTGCCGTGCATTGCCTAGTCTTGCGTTGTCGTGCCTTAGCCTTGCCTCGCCTGACCGTGCCTTGCCTTGCGTTACCCTTTCCTTGCCTTGCCGTGCATTGCCTAGCCGTGCGTTGTCGTGCCTTAGCCTTGTTGCACCTTGCCGTAGACTTCCTTGCGCTGCCTTGCTTTGCCTTTCCTTCCATGCTTTCCGTTACACATTGCTTGCCTTCCTTGCATT
Organism: Macrotis lagotis; assembly: GCF_037893015.1. Lineage (NCBI taxonomy): Eukaryota > Metazoa > Chordata > Mammalia > Peramelemorphia > Peramelidae > Macrotis > Macrotis lagotis. The sequence continues at coordinate 399 of NW_027422362.1, forward strand.
GCGTAGCCTTGCGTTGTCGTGCCGTAGCCTTTTTTGACCTTGCCATCGCCTTGCTTGCGTTACCTTGCTTTGCCTTGCATTCCTTGCCTTCCGTTACTCTTTGCTTGCCTTCCGTGCAATGCCTAGCCTTGCATTGTCGTGCCTTAGCCTTGCCTCGCCTAACCGTGACTTCCCTTGCGTTACACTTTCCTTGCCTTGCCGTGCATTGCCTAGCCGTGCGTTGTCGTGCATTAGCCTTGCCTTGCCTCACCGTGCCTTGCCTTGCGTTACCCTTTCCTTGCCTTGCCATGCATTGCCTAGCCCTGCGTTGTCGAGCCTTAGCCTTGTTTCTCCTTGCCGTGCCGTTCCTTCCCTTACCCTTACCTTGCCTTGCTTTCCCTTGCATTCCTTGCCTTCCATTACTCTTTGCTTACCTTCCGTGCATTGCCTAGCCTTGCGTTGTCGTGCCTTAGCCTTGCCTCGCCTGACAGTGCCTTGCCTTGCGTTACCCTTTCCTTGCCTGGCCGTGCATTGCCTAGCCGTGCGTTGCCGTGCCTTAGCCTTGTTTCCCCTTGCCGAGTCGTTCCTTCCGTTAACCTTGCCTTGCCTTGCTTTCCCTTGCCTTCCTTGCCTTCCGTTACTCTTTGCTTGCCTTCCCTGCATTGCCTAGCCTTGCGTTGTCGTGCCTTAGCCTTGCCTCGCCTGACCGTGACTTCCCTTGCGTTACCCTTTCCTTGCCTTGCCGTGCATTGCCTAGCCGTGCGTTGTTGTGCATTAGCCTTGCCTTGCCTCACCGTGCCTTGACTTGCGTTACCCTTTCCTTGCCTTGCCGTGCATTGCCTAGCTTGCGTTGTCGTGCCTTAGCCTTGTTTCCCCTTGCCGCGCCGTTCCTTCCGTTACTCTTGCCTTGCCTTGCTTTCCCTTGCATTCCTTGCCTTCCGTTACTCTTTCCTTGCCTAGGCGTGCACTGCCTAGCCTTGCGTTGTCCTGCCTTAGCCTTGCCTCGCCTGACCGTGCCTTGCCTTGCGTTACCCTTTCCTAGCCTTGCCGTGCATTGCCTAGCTTGCGTTGTCGAGCCTTAGCCTTGTTTCCCCTTGCCGTGCCCTGCCTTTTGTTACACTTGCCTTGCCTTGCTTTGCCTTGCCTTCCTTTCCTTCCGTTACTCTTTCCTTGCCTAGCCGTGCACTGCCTAGCCTTGCGTTGTCGTGCATTAGCCTTGCCTCGCCTGACCGTGCCTTGCCTTGCGTTACCCTTTCCTTGCCTTGCCGTGCATTGCCTAGCTTGCGTTGTCGTGCCTTAGCCTTGTTTCCCCTTGCCGTGCCGTTCCTTCCCTTACCCTTAACTTGCCTTGCTTTCCCTTGCCTTCCTTGCCTTCCGTTACTCTTTGCTTACCTTCCGTGCATTGCCTAGCCTTGCGTTGTCGTGCCTTAACCTTGCCTCGCCTGACAGAGTCTTGCCTTGCGTTACCGTTTCCTTGCCTGGCCGTGCATTGCCTAGCCGTGCGTTGCCGTGCCTTAGCCTTGTTTCCCCTTGCCGTGCCGTTCCTTCCGTTACCCTTGCCTTGCCTTGCTTTCTCTTGCCTTCCTTGCCTTCCGTTACTCTTTGCTTGCCTTACCTGCATTGCCTAGCCTTGCGTTGTCGTGCCTTAGCCTTGCCTCGCCTGACGGTGACTTCCCTTGCGTTACCCTTTCCTTGCCTTGCCGTGCATTGGCTAGACGTGCGATGTTGTGCATTAGCCTTGCCTTGCCTGACCGTGCCTTGCCTTGCGTTACCCTTTCCTTGCCTTGCCGTGCATTGCCTAGCTTGCGTTGTCGTGCCTTAGCATTGTTTCCCCTTGCCGTGCCGTTCCTTACCTTACTCTTAACTTGCCTTGCTTTCCCTTGCCTTCCTTGCCTTCCGTTACTCTTTGCTTACCTTCCGTGCATTGCCTAGCCTTGCGTTGTCGTGCCTTAGCCTTGCCTCGCCTGACCGTGCCTTGCCTTGCGTTACCCTTTCCTTGCCTTGCCGTGCCTTGCCTAGCCTTGCGTTGTCGTGCCTTAGCCTTGTTTCCCCTTGCCGTGCCGTTCCTTCCGTTACTCTTTCCTTGCCTTGCCGTGCATTGCCTAGCCTTCCGTTGTCGTGCATTAGCCTTGCATTTCCTGACCGTGCCTTGCCTTGCGTTACCCTTTCCTTGCCTTGCCGTGCATTGCCTAGCCCTGCGTTGTCGTGCCTTAGCCTTGTTTCTCCTTGCCGTGCCGTTCCTTCCCTTACCCTTACCTTGCCTTGCTTTCCCTTGCTTTCCTTGCCTTCCATTACTCTTTGCTTACCTTCCGTGCATTGCCTAGCCGTGCGTTGTTGTGCATTAGCCTTGCCTTGCCTCACCGTGCCTTGACTTGCGTTACCCTTTCCTTGCCTTGCCGTGCATTGCCTAGCTTGCGTTGTCGTGCCTTACCCTTGTTTCCCCTTGCCGTGCCGTGTCTTTTGTTTCACTTGCCTTGCATTGCTTTGCCTTGCCTTCCTTTCCTTCTGTTACTCTTTCCTTGCCTAGCCGTGCACTGCCTAGCCTTGCGTTGTCGTGCATTAGCCTTGCCTCTACTGACCGTGCCTTGCCTTGCGTTACCCTTTCCTTGCCTTGCCGTGCATTGCCTAGCTTGCGTTGTCGTGCCTTAGCCTTGTTTCCCCTTCCCGTGCCGTTCCTTCCGTTACCCTTGCCTTGCCTTGCTTTCCCTTGCCTTCCTTGCCTTCCGTTACTCTTTGCTTGCCTTCCCTGCATTGCCTAGCCTTGCGTTGTCGTGCCTTAGCCTTGCCTCGCCTGACCGTGACTTCCCTTGCGTTACCCTTTCCTTGCCTTGCCGTGCATTGCCTAGACGTGCGTTGTTGTGCATTAGCCTTGCCTTGCCTCACCGTGCCTTGCCTTGCGTTACCCTTTCCTTGCCTTGCCGTGCATTGCCTAGCTTGCGTTGTCGTGCCTTAGCCTTTTTTCCCCTTGCCGTGCCGTTCCTTCCCTTACCCTTGCCTTGCCTTGCTTTCCCTTGCCTTTCTTGCCTTCCGTTACTCTTTGCTTGCCTTCCGTGCATTGCCTAGTCTTGCGTTGTCGTGCCTTAGCCTTGCCTCGCCTGACCGTGACTTCCCTTGCGTTACCCTTTCCTTGCCTTGCCGTGCATTGCCTAGACGTGCGTTGTTGTGCATTAGCCTTGCATTGCCTCACCGTGCCTTGCCTTGCGTTACCCTTTCCTTGCCTTGCCGTGCATTGCCTAGCCTTGCGTTGTCGTTCCTTAGCCTTGCTTCCCCTTTCCGTGCCGTTCCTTCCGTTACTCTTGCCTTGCCTTGCTTTCCCTTGCCTTTCTTGCTTTCCGTTACTCTTTCCTTGCCTTGCCGTGCATTGCCTAGCCTTGCGTTGTCGTGCATTAGCCTTGCCTTGCCTGACCGTGCCTTGCCTTGCGTTACCCTTTCCTTGCCTTGCCGTGCATTTCCTAGCTTGCGTTGTCGTGCCTTAGCCCTGTTTCCCCTTGCCGTGCCGTTCCTTCCCTTACCCTTAACTTGACTTGCTTTCCCTTGCCTTCCTTGCCTTCCGTTACTCTTTGCTTACCTTCCGTGCATTGCCTAGCCTTGCGTTGTCGTGCCTTAGCCTTGCCTCGCCTGACCGTGCCTTGCCTTGCGTTACCCTTTCCTTGCCTTGCCGTGCATTGCCTAACCGTGCGTTGTCGTGCATTAGCCTTGCCTTGCCTCACCGTGCCTTGCCTTGCGTTACCCTTTCCTTGCCTTGCCGTGCATTGCCTAGCCTTGCGTTGTCGTGCCTTACCCTTGTTTCCCCTTGCCGTGCCGTTCCTTCCGTTACACTTGCCTTGCCTTGCTTTCCCTTGCTTTCCTTGCCTTCCGTTACTCTTTGCTTGCCTTCCGTGCATTGCCTAGCCTTGCGTTGTCGTGCCTTAGCCTTGCCTCGCCTGACAGTGCCTTGCCTTGCGTTACCCTTTCCTTGCCTTGCCGTGCATTGCCTAACCGTGCGTTGTCGTGCCTTAGCCTTGTTTCACCTTGCCATAGCCTTGCTTGCGTTGCCTTGCTTTGCCTTGCCTTCCTTGCCTTCCGTTACTCTTTGCTTGCCTTCCGTGCATGCCTAGCCTTGCGTTGTCGTGCCTTAGCCTTGCCTCGCCTGACCGTGACTTCCCTTGCGTTACACTTTCCTTGCCTTGCCGTGCATTGCCTAGCCGTGCGTTGTCGTGCATTAGCCTTGCCTTGCCTCACCGTGCCTTGCCTTGCGTTACCCTTTCCTTGCCTGGCCGTGCATTGCCTAGCTTGCGTTGTGGAGTCTTAGCCTTGTTTCCCCTTGCCGTGCTGTGCCTTTTGTTACACTTGCCTTGCCTTGCTTTGCCTTGCCTTCCTTTCCTTCCGTTACTCTTTCCATGCCTAGCCGTGCACTGCCTATCCTTGCGTGGTCGTGCATTAGCCTTGCCTCGCCTGATCGTGCCTTGCCATGCGTTACCCTTTCCTTGCCTTGCCGTGCATTGCCTAGCCTTGCGTTGTCGTGCCTTAGCCTTGCCTTGCCTCACCGTGCCTTGCCTTGCGTTACCCTTTCCTTGCCTTGCCGTGCATTGCCTAGCCTTGCGTTGTCGTGCCTTAGCCTTGTTTCCCCTTGCCGTGCCGTTCCTTCCGTTACTCTTTCCTTGCCTTGCCGTGCATTGCCTAGCCTTCCGTTGTCGTGCATTAGCCTTGCATTTCCTGACCGTGCCTTGCCTTGCGTTACCCTTTCCTTGCCTTGCCGTGCATTGCCTAGCCCTGCGTTGTCGTGCCTTAGCCTTGTTTCTCCTTGCCGTGCCGTTACTTCCCTTAAACTTAACTTGCCTTACTTTCCCTTGATTTCCTTGCCTTCCGTTACTCTTTGCTTACCTTACGTGCATTGCCTAGCCTTGCGTTGTCGTGCCTTAGCCTTGCCTCGCCTGACAGTGCCTTGCCTTGCGTTACCCTTTCCTTGCCTGGCCGTGCATTGCGTAGCCGTGCGTTGCCGTGCCTTAGCCTTGTTTCCCCTTGCCGAGTCGTTCCTTCCGTTAACCTTGCCTTGCCTTGCTTTCCCTTGCCTTCCTTGCCTTCCGTTACTCTTTGCTTGCCTTCCCTGCATTGCCTAGCCTTGCGTTGTCGTGCCTTAGCCTTGCCTCGCCTGACCGTGACTTCCCTTGCGTTACCCTTTCCTTGCCTTGCCGTGCATTGCCTAGACGTGCGTTGTTGTGCATTAGCCTTGCCTTGCCTCACCGTGCCTTGCCTTGCGTTACGCTTTCCTTGCCTTGCCGTGCATTGCCTACCTTGCGTTGTCGTGCCTTACCCTTGTTTCCCCTTGCCGTGCCGTGCCTTTTGTTACACTTGCCTTGCCTTGCTTTGCCTTGCCTTCCTTTCCTTCTGTTACTCTTTCCTTGCCTAGCCGTGCATTGCTTAGCCTTGCGTTGTCGTGCCTTAGCCTTGCCTTGCCTGACCGTGCCTTTCCTTGCCTTCCCCTTTCCTTGCCTTGGCGTGCATTGCCTAGCCTTGCGTTGTCGTGCCTTAGCCTTGTTTCCCCTTGGCGTGCAGTTCCTTCCCTTTCCCTTACCTTGCCTTGCTTTCCCTTGCTTTCCTTGCCTTCCGTTACTCCTTCCTTGCCTGGCCGTGCATTGCCTAGCCGTGCGTTGCCGTGCCTTAGCCTTGTTTCCCGTTGCCGAGCCTTTCCTTCCGTTAACCTTGCCTTGCCTTGCTTTCCCTTGCCTTCCTTGCCTTCCGTTACTCTTTGCTTGCCTTCCGTGCATTGCCTAGCCTTGCGTTGTCGTGCCTTAGCCTTGCCTCGCCTGACCGTGACTTCCCTTGCGTTACACTTTCCTTGCCTTGCCGTGCATTGCCTAGCCGTGCGTTGTCGTGCATTAGCCTTGCCTCGCCTGACCGTGCCTTGCCTTGCGTTACCCTTTCCTTGCTTTGCCGTGCATTGCCTAGCCGTGCGTTGTCGTGCCTTAGCCTTGTTTCACCTTGCCGTAGCCTTGCTTGCGTTGCCTTGCCTTGCCTTCCGTTACACTTTGCTTGCCTTCCGTGCATTGCGTAGCCTTGCGTTGTCGTGCCGTAGCCTTTTTTGACCTTGCCATAGCCTTGCTTCCGTTACCTTGCTTTGTCTTGCATTCCTTGCCTTCCGTTACTCTTTGCTTGCCTTCCGTGCATTGCCTAGCCTTGCGTTTTCGTGCCTTAGCCTTGCTTCGCCTGACCGTGCCTTGCCTTGCGTTACCCTTTCCTTGCCTTGCCGTGCATTGCCTAGCCTTGCGTTGTCGTGCCTTAGCCTTGTTTCCCCTTGCCGTGCCGTGCCTTTTGTTTCACTTGCCTTGCATTGCTTTGCCTTGCCTTCCTTTCCTTCTGTTACTCTTTCCTTGCCTAGCCGTGCACTGCCTAGCCTTGCGTTTTCGTGCATTAGCCTTGCCTCGACTGACCGTGCCTTGCCTTGCGTTACCCTTTCCTTGCCTTGCCGTGCATTGCCTAGCTTGCGTTGTCGAGCCTTAGCCTTGTTTCCCCTTGCCGTGCCGTGCCTTTTGTTACACTTGCCTTGCCTTGCTTTGCCTTGCCTTCCTTTCCTTCTGTTACTCTTTCCTTGCCTAGCCGTGCACTGCCTAGCCTTGCGTTGTCGTGCATTAGCCTTGCCTTGCCTGACCGTGCCTTGCCTTGCGTTACCCTTTCCTTGCCTTGCCGTGCTTTGCCTTGCTTGCGTTGTCGTGCCTTAGCCTTGTTTCCCCTTGCCGTGCCGTTCCTTTCCTTACTCTTAACTTGCCTTGCTTTCCCTTGCCTTCCTTGCCTTCCGTTACTCTTTGCTTACCTTCCGTGCATTGCCTAGCCTTGCGTTGTCGTGCCTTAGCCTTGCCTCGCCTGACAGAGCCTTGCCTTGCGTTACCCTTTCCTTGCCTGGCCGTGCATTGCCTAGACGTGCGTTGCCGTGCCTTAGCCTTGTTTCCCCTTGCCGTGCCGTTCCTTCCGTTACCCCTGCCTTGCCTTGCTTTCCCTTGCCTTCCTTGCCTTCCGTTACTCTTTGCTTGCCTTCCCCGCATTGCCTAGCCTTGCGTTGTCGTGCCTTAGCCTGGCCTCGCCTGACCGTGACTTCCCTTGCGTTACCCTTTCCTTGCCTTGCCGTGCATTGCCTAGACGTGCGTTGTTGTGCATTAGCCTTGCCTTGCCTCACCGTGCCTTGCCTTGCGTTACCCTTTCCTTGCCTTGCCGTGCATTGCCTAGCTTGCGTTGTCGTGCCTTAGCCTTGTTTCCCCTTGCCGTGCCGTTCCTTCCCTTAGCCTTGCCTTGCCTTGCTTTCCCTTGCCTTTCTTGCCTTCCGTTACTCTTTGCTTGCCTTCCGTGCATTGCCTAGCCTTGCGTTTTCGTGCCTTAGCCTTGCCTTGCCTCACCGTGCCTTGCCTTGCGTTACCCTTTCCTTGCCTTGCCGTGCATTGCCTAGCCTTGCGTTGTCGTGCCTTAGCCTTGCCTCGCCTGACCGTGACTTCCCTTGCGTTACCCTTTCCTTGCCTTGCCGTGCATTGCCTACCTTGCGTTGTCGTGCCTTACCCTTGTTTCCCCTTGCCGTGCCGTGCCTTTTGTTTCACTTGCCTTGCATTGCTTTGCCTTGCCTTCCTTTCCTTCTGTTACTCTTTCCTTGCCTAGCCGTGCACTGCCAAGCCTTGCGTTGTCGTGCATTAGCCTTGCCTCGCCTGACAGAGCCTTGCCTTCCGTTACCCTTTCCTTGCCTTGCCGTGCATTGCCTAGCCGTGCGTTGCCGTGCCTTAGCCTTGTTTCCCCTTGCCGTGCCGTTCCTTCCGTTACCCTTGCCTTGCCTTGCTTTCCCTTGCCTTCCTTGCCTTCCGTTACTCTTTGCTTGCCTTCCCTGCATTGCCTAGCCTTGCGTTGTCGTGCCTTAGCCTTGCCTCGCCTGACCGTGACTTTCCTTGCGTTACCCTTTCCTTGCCTTGCCGTGCATTGCCTAGACGTGCGTTGTTGTGCATTAGCCTTGCCTTGCCTCACCGTGCCTTGCCTTGCGTTACCCTTTCCTTGCCTTGCCGTGCATTGCCTAGCTTGCGTTGTCGTGCCTTAGCCTTGTTTCCCCTTGCCGTGCCGTTCCTTCCGTTACTCTTGCCTTGCCTTGTTTCCCTTGCATTCCTTTCCTTCCGTTACTCTTTCCTTGCCTTGCCGTGTATTGCCTAGCCTTCCGTTGTCGTGCATTAGCCTTGCCTTGCCTGACAGTACCTTGCCTTTCGTTACCCTTTCCTTGCCTTGCCGTGCATTGCCTAGCCCTGCGTTGTCGAGCCTTAGCCTTGTTTCTCCTTGCCGTGCCGTTCCTTCCCTTACCCTTACCTTGCCTTGCTTTCCCTTGCTTTCCTTGCCTTCCGTTACTCTTTGCTTACCTTCCGTGCATTGCCTAGCCTTGCGTTGTCGTGCCTTAGCCTTGCCTGGCCTGACGGTGACTTCCCTTGCGTTACCCTTTCCTTGCCTTGCCGTGCATTGCCTAGCCGTGCGTTGTTGTGCATTAGCCTTGCCTTGGCTCACCGTGCCTTGACTTGCGTTACCGTTTCCTTGCCTTGCCGTGCATTGCCTAGCTTGCGTTGTCGTGCCTTACCCTTGTTTCCCCTTGCCGTTCCGTGCCTTTTGTTTCACTTGCCTTGCATTGCTTTGCCTTGCCTTCCTTTCCTTCTGTTACTCTTTCCTTGCCTAGCCGTGCACTGCCAAGCCTTGCGTTGTCGTGCATTAGCCTTGCCTCGACTGACCGTGCCTTGCCTTGCGTTAACCTTTCCTTGCCTTGCCGTGCATTGCCTAGCTTGCGTTGTCGTGCCTTAGCCTTGTTTCCCCTTGCCGTGCCGTGCCTTTTGTTACACTTGCCTTGCCTTGCTTTGCCTTCCCTTCCTTTCCTTCCGTTACTCTTTCCTTGCCTAGCCGTGCACTGCCTAGCCTTGCGTTGTCGTGCATTAGCCTTGCCTCGCCTGATCGTGCCTTGCCTTGCGTTATCCTTTCCTTGCCTTGCCGTGCATTGCCTAGCTTGCGTTGTCGTGCCTTAGCCTTGTTTTCCCTTGCCGTGCCGTTCCTTCCCTTACCCTTAACTTGCCTTGCTTTCCCTTGCCTTCCTTGCCTTCCGTTACTCTTTGCTTACCTTCCGTGCATTGCCTAGCCTTGCGTTGTCGTGCCTTAACCTTGCCTCGCCTGACAGTGCCTTGCCTTGCGTTACCCTTTCATTGCCTGGCCGTGCATTGCCTAGCCGTGCGTTGCCGTGCCTTAGCCTTGTTTCCCCTTGCCGTGCCGTTCCTTCCGTTACCCTTGCCTTGCCTTGCTTTCCCTTGCCTTCCTTGCCTTCCGTTACTCTTTGCTTGCCTTCCCTGCATTGCCTAGCCTTGCGTTGTCGTGCCTTAGCCTTGCCTCGCCTGACCGTGACTTCCCTTGCGTTACCCTTTCCTTGCCTTGCCGTGCATTGCCTAGACGTGCGTTGTCGTGCATTAGCCTTGCCTTGCCTGACCGTGCCTTGCCTTGCGTTACCCTTTCCTTGCCTTGCCGTGCATTGCCTAGCTTGCGTTGTCGTGCCTTAGCCTTGTTTCCCCTTGCCGTGCCGTTCCTTACCTTACTCTTAACTTGCCTTGCTTTCCCTTGCCTTCCTTGCCTTCCGTTACTCTTTGCTTACCTTCCGTGCATTGCCTAGCCTTGCGTTGTCGTGCCTTAGCCTTGCCTCGCCTGACCGTGCCTTGCCTTGCGTTACCCTTTGATTCCTTTCCCGTGCTTTGCCTAGCCTTGCGTTGTCGTGCCTTAGCCTTGTTTCCCCTTGCCGTGCCGTTCCTTCCGTTACTCTTTCCTTGCCTTGCCGTGCATTGCCTAGCCTTCCGTTGTCGTGCATTAGCCTTGCATTTCCTGACCGTGCCTTGCCTTGCGTTACCCTTTCCTTGCCTTGCCGTGCATTGCCTAGCCCTGCGTTGTCGAGCCTTAGCCTTGTTTCTCCTTGCCGTGCCGTTCCTTCCCTTACCCTTACCTTGCCTTGCTTTCCCTTGCTTTCCTTGCCTTCCATTACTCTTTGCTTACCTTCCGTGCATTGCCTAGCCTTGCGTTGTTGTGCATTAGCCTTGCCTTGCCTCACCGTGCCTTGCCTTGCGTTACCCTTTCCTTGCCTTACCGTGCATTGCCTAGCTTGCGTTGTCGAGCCTTAGCCTTGTTTCCCCTTGCCGTGCCGTGCCTTTTGTTTCACTTGCCTTGCATTGCTTTGCCTTGCCTTCCTTTCCTTCTGTTACTCTTTCCTTGCCTAGCCGTGCACTGCCAAGCCTTGCGTTGTCGTGCATTAGCCTTGCCTCGACTGACCGTGCCTTGCCTTGCGTTAACCTTTCCTTGCCTTACCGTGCATTGCCTAGCTTGCGTTGTCGATCCTTAGCCTTGTTTCCCCTTGCCGTGCCGTGCCTTTTGTTACACTTGCCTTGCCTTGCTTTCCCTTGCCTTCCTTACTTTCCGTTACTCTTTGCTTACCTTCCGTGCATTGCCTAGCCTTGCGTTGTCGTGCCTTAGCCTTGCCTCGCCTGACAGAGCCTTGCCTTGCGTGTCCCTTTCCTTGCCTGGCCGTGCATTGCCTAGCCGTGCGTTGCCGTGCCTTAGCCTTGTTTCCCCTTGCCGTGCCGTTCCTTCCGTTACCCTTGCCTTGCCTTGCTTTCCCTTGCCTTCCTTGCCTTCCGTTACTCTTTGCTTGCCTTCCCTGCATTGCCTAGCCTTGCGTTGTCGTGCCTTAGCCTTGCCTCGCCTGACCGTGACTTCCCTTGCGTTGCCCTTTCCTTGCCTTGCCGTGCATTGCCTAGACGTGCGTTGTTGTGCATTAGCCTTGCCTTGCCTCACCGTGCCTTGCCTTGCGTTACCCTTTCCTTGCCTTGCCGTGCATTGCCTAGCTTGCGTTGTCGTGCCTTAGCCTTGTTTCCCCTTGCCGTGCCGTTCCTTCCCTTACCCTTGCCTTGCCTTGCTTTCCCTTGCCTTTCTTGCCTTCCGTTACTCTTTTCTTGCCTTCCGTGCAATGCCTAGCCTTGCGTTTTCGTGCCTTAGCCTTGCCTTGCCTCACCGTGCCTTGCCTTGCGTTACCCTTTCCTTGCCTAGCCGTGCATTGCCTAGCCTTGCGTTGTCGTGCCTTAGCATTGCTTCCCCTTGCCGTGCCGTTCCTTCCGTTACTCTTGCCTTGCCTTGCTTTCCCTTGCATTCCTTGCCTTCCGTTACTCTTTCCTTGCCTTGCCGTGTATTGCCTAGCCTTCCGTTGTCGTGCATTAGCCTTGCCTTGCCTGACCGTACCTTGCCTTGCGTTACCCTTTCCTTGCGTTGCCGTGCATTGCCTAGCTTGCGTTGTCGTGCCTTAGCCGTGTTTCCCCTTGCCGTGCCGTTCCTTCCCTTACCCTTAACTTGCCTTGCTTTCCCTTGCCTTCCTTGCCTTCCGTTACTCTTTGCTTACCTTCCGTGCATTGCGTAGACGTGCGTTGTCGTGCATTAGCCTTGCCTCGCCTGATCGTGCCTTGCCTTGCGTTACCCTTTCCTTGCCTTGCCGTGCATTGCCTAGCCGTGCGTTGTCGTGCATTAGCCTTGCCTTCCCTCACCGTGCCTTGCCTTGCGTTACCCTTTCCTTGCCTTGCCGTGCTTTGCCTAGCCTTGCGTTGTCGTGCCTTAGCCTTGTTTCCCCTTGCCGTGCCGTTCCTTCCGGTACTCTTGCGTTGCCTTCCTTTCCCTTGCATTCCTTACCTTCCGTTACTCTTTCCTTGCCTTGCCGTGCATTGCCTAGCCTTCCGTTGTCGTGCATTAGCCTTGCCTTTCCTGACCGTGCCTTCCCTTGCGTTACCCTTTCCTTGCCTTGCCGTGCATTGCCTAGCCCTGCGTTGTCGTGCCTTAGCCTTGTTTCCCCTTGCCGCGCCGTTCCTTCCGTTACTCTTGCCTTTCCTTGCTTTCCCTTGCATTCCTTGCCTTCCGTTACTCTATCCTTGCCTTGCCGTGCATTGCCTAGCCTTGCGTTGTCGTGCCTTAGCCTTGCCTTGCCTCACCGTGCCTTGCCTTGCGTTACACTTTCCTTGCCTTGCCGTGCATTGCCTAGCTTGCGTTGTCGAGCCTTAGCCTTGTTTCCCCTTGCCGTGCCGTGCCTTTTGTTACACTTGCCTTGCCTTGCTTTGCCTTGCCTTCCTTTCCTTCCGTTACTCTTTCCTTGCCTAGCCGTGCACTGCCTAGCCTTGCGTTGTCGTGCATTAGCCTTGCCTCGCCTGACCGTGCCTTGCCATGCGTTACCCTTTCCTTGCCTTGCCGTGCATTGCCTAGCTTGCGTTGTCGTGCCTTAGCCTTGTTTCCCCTTGCCGTGCCGTTCCTTCCGTTACCCTTAACTTGCCTTGCTTTCCCTTGCCTTCCTTGCCTTCCGTTATTCTTTGCTTGCCTTCCGTGCATTGCCTAGCCTTGCGTTGTCGTGCCTTCGCCTTGCCTCGCCTGACCGTGCCTTGCCTTGCGTTACCCTTTCCTTGCCTTGCCGTGCATTGCCTAGCCGTGCGTTGTCGTGCCTTAGCCTTGTTTCCCCTTGCCGTGCCGTTCCTTCCGTTACTCTTTCCTTGCCTTGCCGTGCATTGCCTAGCCTTCCGTTGTCGTGCATTAGCCTTGCATTTCCTGACCGTGCCTTGCCTTGCGTTACCCTTTCCTTGCCTTGCCGTGCATTGCCTAGCCCTGCGTTGTCGAGCCTTAGCCTTGTTTCTCCTTGCCGTGCCGTTCCTTCCCTTACCCTTACCTTGCCTTGCTTTCCCTTGCTTTCCTTGCCTTCCATTACTCTTTGCTTACCTTCCGTGCATTGCCTAGCCGTGCGTTGTTGTGCATTAGCCTTGCCTTGCCTCACCGTGCCTTGACTTGCGTTACCCTTTCCTTGCCTTGCCGTGCATTGCCTAGCTTGCGTTGTCGTTCCTTACCCTTGTTTCCCCTTGCCGTGCCGTGTCTTTTGTTTCACTTGCCTTGCATTGCTTTACCTTGCCTTCCTTTCCTTCTGTTACTCTTTCCTTGCCTAGCCGTGCACTGCCAAGCCTTGCGTTGTCGTGCATTAGCCTTGCCTCGACTGACCGTGCCTTGCCTTGCGTTAACCTTTCCTTGCCTTGCCGTGCATTGCCTAGCTTGCGTTGTCGAGCCTTAGCCTTGTTTCCCCTTGCCGTGCCGTTCCTTCCCTTACCCTTAACTTGCCTTGCTTTCCCTTGCCTTCCTTGCCTTCCGTTACTCTTTGCTTGCCTTCCCTGCATTGCCTAGCCTTGCGTTGTCGTGCCTTAGCCTTGCCTCGCCTGACCGTGACTTCCCTTGCGTTACCCTTTCCTTGCCTTGCCGTGCATTGCCTAGACGTGCGTTGTTGTGCATTAGCCTTGCGTTGCCTCACCGTGCCTTGCCTTGCGTTACCCTTTCCTTGCCTTGCCGTGCATTGCCTAGCCTTGCGTTGTCGTGCCTTAGCCTTGTTTCCCCTTGCCGTGCCGTTCCTTCCGTTACTCTTGCCTTGCCTTGCTTTCCCTTGCATTCCTTGCCTTCCGTTACTCTTTCCTTGCCTTGCCGTGTATTGCCTAGCCTTCCGTTGTCGTGCATTAGCCTTGCCTTGCCTGACCGTACCTTGCCTTGCGTTACCCTTTCCTTGCGTTGCCGTGCATTGCCTAGCTTGCGTTGTCTTGCCTTAGCCTTGTTTCCCCTTGCCGTGCCTTTCCTTCCCTTACCCTTAACTTGCCTTGCTTTCCCTTGCCTTCCTTGCCTTCCGTTACTCTTTGCTTACCTTCCGTGCATTGCATAGCCTTGCGTTGTCGTGCATTAGCCTTGCCTCGCCTGACAGTGCCTTGCCTTGCGTTACCCTTTCCTTGCCTTGCCGTGCATTGCCTAGCCGTGCGTTGTCGTGCATTAGCCTTGCCTTGCCTCACCGTGCCTTGCCTTGCGTTACCCTTTCCTTGCCTTGCCGTGCATTGCCTAGCCTTGCGTTGTCGTGCCTTACCCTTGTTTCCCCTTGCCGTGCCGTTCCTTCCGTTACACTTGCCTTGCCTTGCTTTCCCTTGCCTTCCTTGCCTTCCGTTACTCTTTGCTTGCCTTCCGTGCATTGCCTAGCCTTGCGTTGTCGTGCCTTAGCCTTGCCTCGCCTGACCGTGCCTTCCCTTGCGTTACCCTTTCCTTGCCTTGCCGTGCATTGCCTAGCTTGCGTTGTCGTGCCTTAGCCTTGTTTCCCCTTGCCGTGCCGTTCCTTCCCTTACCCTTAACTTGCCTTGCTTTCCCTTGCCTTCCTTGCCTTCCGTTACTCTTTGCTTACCTTCCGTGCATTGCCTCGCCTTGCGTTGTCGTGCCTTAGCCTTGCCTCGCCTGACCGTGCCTTGCCTTGCGTTACCCTTTCCTTGCCTTGCCGTGCATTGCCTAGCCGTGCGTTGTCGTGCATTAGCCTTGCCTCGCCTGACCGTGCCTTGCCTTGCGTTACCCTTTCCTTGCCTAGCCGTGCATTGCCTAGCTTGCGTTGTCGAGTCTTAGCCTTGTTTCCCCTTGCCGTGCTGTGCCTTTTGTTACACTTGCCTTGCCTTGCTTTGCCTTGCCTTCCTTTCCTTCCGTTACTCTTTCCATGCTTAGCCGTGCACTGCCTATCCTTGCGTGGTCGTGCATTAGCCTTGCCTCGCCTGATCGTGCCTTGCCATGCGTTACCCTTTCCTTTCCTTGCCGTGCATTGCCCAGCTTGCGTTGTCGTGCCTTAGCCTTGTTTCCCCTTGCCGTGCCGTTCCTTCCCTTACCCTTAACTTGCCTTGCTTTCCCTTGCTTTCCTTGCCTTCCGTTACTCTTTGCTTACCTTCCGTGCATTGCCTAGCCTTGCGTTGTCGTGCCTTAGCCTTGCCTCGCCTGACCGTGCCTTGCCTTGCGTTACCCTCTCCTTCACTTGCCGTGCTTTGCCTAGCCGTGCGTTGTCGTGCATTAGCCTTGCCTTGCCTCACCGTGCCTTGCCTTGCGTTACCCTTTCCTTGCTTTGCCGTGCTTTGCCTAGCCTTGCGTTGTCGTGCCTTAGCCTTGTTTCCCCTTGCCGTGCCGTTCCTTCCGTTACTCTTTCCTTGCCTTGCCGTGCATTGCCTAGCCTTCCGTTGTCGTGCATTAGCCTTGCATTTCCTGACCGTGCCTTGCCTTGCGTTACCCTTTCCTTGCCTTGCCGTGCATTGCCTAGCCTTGCGTTGTCGTGCCTTAGCCTTGTTTCTCCTTGCCGTGCCGTTACTTCCCTTACCCTTAACTTGCCTTACTTTCCTTTGCTTTCCTTGCCTTCCGTTACTCTTTGCTTACCTTCCGTGCATTGCCTAGCCTTGCGTTGTCGTGCCTTAGCCTTGCCTCGCCTGACAGTGCCTTGCCTTGCGTTACCCTTTCCTTGCCTGGCCGTGCATTGCCTAGCCGTGCGTTGCCGTGCCTTAGCCTTGTTTCACCTTGCCTAATCGTTCCTTCCGTTAACCTTGCCTTGCCTTGCTTTCCCTTGCCTTCCTTGCCTTACGTTACTCTTTGCTTGCCTTCCCTGCATTGCCTAGCCTTGCGTTGTCGTGCCTTAGCCTTGCCTCGCCTGACCGTGACTTCCCTTGCGTTACCCTTTCCTTGCCTTGCCGTGCATTGCCTAGACGTGCGTTGTTGTGCATTAGCCTTGCCTTGCCTCACCGTGCCTTGCCTTGCGTTACCCTTTCCTTGCCTTGCCGTGCATTGCCTACCTTGCGTTGTCGTGCCTTACCCTTGTTTCCCCTTGCCGTGCCGTGCCTTTTGTTACACTTGCCTTGCCTTGCTTTGCCTTGCCTTCCTTTCCTTTTGTTACTCTTTCCTTGCCTAGCCGTGCACTGCCTAGCCTTGCGTTGTCGTGCATTAGCCTTGCCTTGCCTGACCGTGCCTTGCCTTGCGTTACCCTTTCCTTGCCTTGCCGTGCGTTGCCTAGCCCTGCGTTGTTGTGCCTTAGCCTTGTTTCTCCTTGCCGTGCCGTTCCTTCCGTTACCCTTGCCTTGCCTTGCTTTCCCTTGCCTTCCTTGCCTTCCGTTACTCTTTGCTTGCCTTCCGTGCATTGCCTAGCCTTGCGTTTTCGTGCCTTAGCCTTGCCTTGCCTCACCGTGCCTTGCCTTGCGTTACCCTTTCCTTGCCTAGCCGTGCATTGCCTAGCCTTGCGTTGTCGTGCCTTAGCATTGCTTCCCCTTGCCGTGCCGTTCCTTCCGTTACTCTTGCCTTGCCTTGCTTTCCCTTGCATTCCTTGCCTTCCGTTACTCTTTCCTTGCCTTGCCGTGTATTGCCTAGCCTTCCGTTGTCGTCCATTAGCCTTGCCTTGCCTGACCGTACCTTGCCTTGCGTTACCCTTTCCTTGCGTTGCCGTGCATTGCCTAGCTTGCGTTGTCGTGCCTTAGCCCTGTTTCCCCTTGCCGTGCCGTTCCTTCCCTTACCCTTAACTTGCCTTGCTTTCCCTTGCCTTCCTTGCCTTCCGTTACTCTTTGCTTACCTTCCGTGCATTGCCTAGCCTTGCGTTGTCGTGCCTTAGCCTTGCCTCGCCTGACCGTGCCTTGCCTTGCGTTACCCTCTCCTTCCCTTGCCGTGCATTGCCTAGCCGTGCGTTGTCGTGCATTAGCCTTGCCTTCCCTCACCGTGCCTTGCCTTGCGTTACCCTTTCCTTGCCTTGCCGTGCTTTGCCTAGCCTTGCGTTGTCGTGCCTTAGCCTTGTTTCCCCTTGCCGTGCCGTTCCTTCCGGTACTCTTGCGTTGCCTTCCTTTCCCTTGCATTCCTTACCTTCCGTTACTCTTTCCTTGCCTTGCCGTGCATTGCCTAGCCTTCCGTTGTCGTGCATTAGCCTTGCCTTTCCTGACCGTGCCTTGCCTTGCGTTACCCTTTCCTTGCCTTGCCGTGCATTGCCTAGCTTGCGTTGTCGTGCCTTAGCCTTGTTTCCCCTTGCCGCGCCGTTCCTTCCGTTACTCTTGCCTTGCCTTGCTTTCCCTTGCATTCCTTGCCTTCCGTTACTCTTTCCTTGCCTTGCCGTGCATTGCCTAGCCTTGCGTTGTCGTGCATTAGCCTTGCCTTGCCTGACCGTGCCTTGCCTTGCGTTACACTTTCCTTGCCTTGCCGTGCATTGCCTAGCTTGCGTTGTCGTGCCTTAGCCTTGTTTCCCCTTGCCGTGCCGTGCCTTTTGTTACACTTGCCTTGCCTTGCTTTGCCTTGCCTTCCTTTCCTTCTGTTACTCTTTCCTTGCCTAGCCGTGCACTGCCTAGCCTTGCGTTGTCGTGCATTAGCCTTGCCTCGACTGACCGTGCCTTGCCTTGCGTTACCCTTTCCTTGCCTTGCCGTGCATTGCCTAGCTTGCGTTGTCGTGCCCTAGCCTTGTTTCCCCTTGCCGTGCCGTTCCTTCCCTTACCCTTAACTTGCCTTGCTTTCCCTTGCCTTCCTTGCCTTCCGTTACTCTTTGCTTACCTTCCGTGCATTGCCTAGCCTTGCGTTGTCGTGCCTTCGCCTTGCCTCGCCTGACCGTGCCTTGCCTTGCGTTACCCTTTCCTTGCTTTGCCGTGCTTTGCCTAGCCTTGCGTTGTCGTGCCTTAGCCTTGTTTCCCCTTGCCGTGCCGTTCCTTCAGTTACTCTTTCCTTGCCTTGCCGTGCATTGCCTAGCCTTCCGTTGTCGTGCATTAGCCTTGCATTTCCTGACCGTGCCTTGCCTTGCGTTACCCTTTCCTTGCCTTGCCGTGCATTGCCTAGCCCTGCGTTGTCGAGCCTTAGCCTTGTTTCTCCTTGCCGTGCCGTTCCTTCCCTTACCCTTACCTTGCCTTGCTTTCCCTTGCTTTCCTTGCCTTCCGTTACTCTTTGCTTGCCTTCCGTGCATTGCCTAGCCGTGCGTTGTCGTGCATTAGCCTTGCCTTGCCTCACCGTGCCTTGCCTTGCGTTACCCTTTCCTTGCCTTGCCGTGCATTGCCTAGCTTGCGTTGTCGTGCCTTACCCTTGTTTCCCCTTGCCGTGCCGTGCCTTTTGTTTCACTTGCCTTGCATTGCTTTGCCTTGCCTTCCTTTCCTTCTGTTACTCTTTCCTTGCCTAGCCGTGCACTGCCAAGCCTTGCGTTGTCGTGCATTAGCCTTGCCTCGCCTGACCGTGCCTTGCCTTGCGTTAACCTTTCCTTGCCTTGCCGTGCATTGCCTAGCTTGCGTTGTCGAGCCTTAGCCTTGTTTCCCCTTGCCGTGCCGTTCCTTCCCTTACCCTTAACTTGCCTTGCTTTCCCTTGCCTTCCTTGCCTTCCGTTACTCTTTGCTTGCCTTCCGTGCATTGCCTAGCCTTGCGTTGTCGTGCCTTAGCCTTGCCTCGCCTGACCGTGACTTCCCTTGCGTTACCCTTTCCTTGCCTTGCCGTGCATTGCCTAGCCGTGCGTTGTCGTGCATTAGCCTTGCCTTGCCTCCCCGTGCCTTGCCTTGCGTTACCCTTTCCTTGCCTTGCCGTGCATTGCCTAGCCTTGCGTTGTCGTGCCTTAGCCTTGTTTCCCCTTGCCGTGCCGTTCCTTCCGTTACTCTTGCCTTGCCTTGCTTTCCCTTGCATTCCTTGCCTTCCGTTACTCTTTCCTTGCCTTGCCGTGCATTGCCTAGCCTTGCGTTGTCGTGCATTAGCCTTGCCTTGCCTGACCGTGCCTTGCCTTGCGTTACCCTTTCCTTGCGTTGCCGTGCATTGCCTAGCTTGCGTTGTCATGCCTTAGCCCTGTTTCCCCTTGCCGTGCCGTTCCTTCCCTTACCCTTAACTTGCCTTGCTTTCCCTTGCCTTCCTTGCCTTCCGTTACTCTTTGCTTACCTTCCGTGCATTGCCTAGCCTTGCGTTGTCGTGCATTAGCCTTGCCTCGCCTGACAGTGCCTTGCCTTGCGTTACCCTTTCCTTGCCTTGCCGTGCATTGCCTAGCCGTGCGTTGTCGTGCATTAGCCTTGCCTTGCCTCACCGTGCCTTGCCTTGCGTTACCCTTTCCTTGCCTTGCCGTGCATTGCCTAGCCTTGCGTTGTCGTGCCTTACCCTTGTTTCCCCTTGCCGTGCCGTTCCTTCCGTTACTCTTGCCTTGCCTTGCTTTCCCTTGCATTCCTTGCCTTCCGTTACTCTTTCCTTGCCTTGCCGTGCATTGCCTAGTCTTGCGTTGTCGTGCCTTAGCCTTGCCTCGCCTGACAGTGCCTTGCCTTGCGTTACCCTTTCCTTGCCTTGCCGTGCATTGCCTAGCCGTGCGTTGTCGTGCCTTAGCCTTGTTTCACCTTGCCGTAGCCTTCCTTGCGTTGCCTTGCTTTGCCTTGCCTTCCTTGCTTTCCGTTACACTTTGCTTGCCTTCCGTGCATTGCCTAGCCTTGCGTTGTCGTGCCTTAGCCTTGCCTCGCCTAACCGTGACTTCCCTTGTGTTACACTTTCCTTGCCTTGCCGTGCATTGCCTAGCTTGCGTTGTCGTGCCTTAGCCTTGTTTCCCCTTGCCGTGCCGTTCCTTCCCTTACCCTTAACTTGCCTTGCTTTCCCTTGCCTTCCTTGCCTTCCGTTACTCTTTGCTTACCTTCCGTGCATTGCCTCGCCTTGCGTTGTCGTGCCTTAGCCTTGCCTCGCCTGACCGTGCCTTGCCTTGCGTTACCCTCTCCTTCCCTTGCCGTGCATTGCCTAGCCGTGCGTTGTCGTGCATTAGCCTTGCCTTGCCTGACCGTGCCTTGCCTTGCGTTACCCTTTCCTTGCCTAGCCGTGCATTGCCTAGCTTGCGTTGTCGTGCCTTAGCCTTGTTTCCCCTTGCCGTGCCGTGCCTTTTGTTACACTTGCCTTGCCTTGCTTTGCCTTGCCTTCCTTTCCTTCCGTTACTCTTTCCATGCCTAGCCGTGCACTGCCTATCCTTGCATGGTCGTGCATTAGCCTTGCCTCGCCTGATCGTGCCTTGCCATGCGTTACCCTTTCCTTTCCTTGCCGTGCATTGCCCAGCTTGCGTTGTCGTGCCTTAGCCTTGTTTCCCCTTGCCGTGCCGTTCCTTCCCTTACTCTTAACTTGCCTTGCTTTCCCTTGCCTTCCTTGCCTTCCGTTACTCTTTGCTTACCTTCCGTGCATTGCCTAGCCTTGCGTTGTCGTGCCTTAGCCTTGCCTCGCCTGACCGTGCCTTGCCTTGCGTTACCCTCTCCTTCACTTGCCGTGCTTTGCCTAGCCGTGCGTTGTCGTGCATTAGCCTTGCCTTGCCTCACCGTGCCTTGCCTTGCGTTACCCTTTCCTTGCCTTGCCGTGCATTGCCTAGCCTTGCGTTGTCGTGCCTTAGCCTTGTTTCCCCTTGCCGTGCCGTTCCTTCCGTTACTCTTTCCTTGCCTTGCCGTGCATTGCCTAGCCTTCCGTTGTCGTGCATTAGCCTTGCATTTCCTGACCGTGCCTTGCCTTGCGTTACCCTTTCCTTGCCTTGCCGTGCATTGCCTAGCCCTGCGTTGTCGTGCCTTAGCCTTGTTTCTCCTTGCCGTGCCGTTACTTCCCTTACCCTTAACTTGCCTTACTTTCCTTTGCTTTCCTTGCCTTCCGTTACTCTTTGCTTACCTTCCGTGCATTGCCTAGCCTTGCGTTGTCGTGCCTTAGCCTTGCCTCGCCTGACAGTGCCTTGCCTTGCGTTACCCTTTCCTTGCCTGGCCGTGCATTGCCTAGCCGTGCGTTGCCGTGCCTTAGCCTTGTTTCCCCTTGCCTAGTCGTTCCTTCCGTTAACCTTGCCTTGCCTTGCTTTCCCTTGACTTCCTTGCCTTACGTTACTCTTTGCTTGCCTTCCCTGCATTGCCTAGCCTTGCGTTGTCGTGCCTTAGCCTTGCCTCGCCTGACCGTGACTTCCCTTGCGTTACCCTTTCCTTGCCTTGCCGTGCATTGCCTAGACGTGCGTTGTTGTGCATTAGCCTTGCCTTGCCTCACCGTGCCTTGCCTTGCGTTACCCTTTCCTTGCCTTGCCGTGCATTGCCTACCTTGCGTTGTCGTGCCTTACCCTTGTTTCCCCTTGCCGTGCCGTGCCTTTTGTTACACTTGCCTTGCCTTGCTTTGCCTTGCCTTCCTTTCATTTTGTTACTCTTTCCTTGCCTAGCCGTGCACTGCCTAGCCTTGCGTTGTCGTGCATTAGCCTTGCCTTGCCTGACCGTGCCTTTCATTGCGTTACCCTTTCCTTGCCTTGCCGTGCGTTGCCTAGCCCTGCGTTGTTGTGCCTTAGCCTTGTTTCTCCTTGCCGTGCCGTTCCTTCCCTTACCCTTACCTTGCCTTGCTTTCCCTTGCATTCCTTGCCTTCCGTTACTCTTTCCTTGCCTTGCCGTGCATTGCCTAGCCTTGCGTTGCCGTGCCTTAGCCTTGTTTCCCGTTGCCGAGCCTTTCCTTCCGTTAACCTTGCCTTGCCTTGCTTTCCCTTGCCTTCCTTTCCTTCCGTTACTCTTTCCTTGCCTTGCCGTGCATTGCCTAGCCTTGCGTTGTCGTGCCTTAGCCTTGCCTCGCCTGACAGTGCCTTGCCTTGCGTTACCCTTTCCTTGCCTTGCCGTGCATTGCCTAGCCGTGCGTTGTCGTGCCTTAGCCTTGTTTCACCTTGCCGTAGCCTTCCTTGCGTTGCCTTGCTTTGCCTTGCCTTCCTTGCTTTCCGTTACACTTTGCTTGCCTTCCGTGCATGCCTAGCCTTGCGTTGTCGTGCCTTAGCCTTGCCTCGCCTAACCTTGACTTCCCTTGTGGTACACTTTCCTTGCCTTGCCGTGCATTGCCTAGCTTGCGTTGTCGTGCCTTAGCCTTGTTTCCCCTTGCCGTGCCGTTCCTTCCCTTACCCTTGCCTTGCCTTGCTTTCCCTTGCCTTCCTTGCCTTCCGTTACTCTTTGCTTACCTTCCGTGCATTGCCTAGCCTTGCGTTGTCGTGCCTTAGCCTTGCCTCGCCTGACCGTGCCTTGCCTTGCGTTACCCTCTACTTCCCTTGCCGTGCATTGCCTAGCCGTGCGTTGTCGTGCATTAGCCTTGCCTTGCCTCACCGTGCCTTGCCTTGCGTTACCCTTTCCTTGCCTAGCCGTGCATTGCCTAGCTTGCGTTGTCGAGTCTTAGCCTTGTTTCCCCTTGCCGTGCTGTGCCTTTTGTTACACTTGCCTTGCCTTGCTTTGCCTTGCCTTCCTTTCCTTCCGTTACTCTTTCCATGCTTAGCCGTGCACTGCCTAGCCTTGCGTTGTCGTGCATTAGCCTTGCCTCGCCTGATCGTGCCTTGCCTTGCGTTACCCTTTCCTTGCCTTGCCGTGCATTGCCTAGCTTGCGTTGTCGTGCCTTAGCCTTGTTTCCCCTTGCCGTGCCGTTCCTTACCTTACCCTTAACTTGCCTTGCTTTCCCTTGCCTTCCTTGCCTTCCGTTACTCTTAGCTTACCTTCCGTGCATTGCCTAGCCTTGCGTTGTCGTGCCTTAGCCTTGCCTCGCCTGACCGTGCCTTGCCTTGCGTTACCCTCTCCTTCACTTGCCGTGCTTTGCCTAGCCGTGCGTTGTCGTGCATTAGCCTTGCCTTGCCTCACCGTGCCTTGCCTTGCGTTACCCTTTCCTTGCTTTGCCGTGCTTTGCCTAGCCTTGCGTTGTCGTGCCTTAGCCTTGTTTCCCCTTGCCGTGCCGTTCCTTCCGTTACTCTTTCCTTGCCTTGCCGTGCATTGCCTAGCCTTCCGTTGTCGTGCATTAGCCTTGCATTTCCTGACCGTGCCTTGCCTTGCGTTACCCTTTCCTTGCCTTGCCGTGCATTGCCTAGCCCTGCGTTGTCGTGCCTTAGCCTTGTTTCTCCTTGCCGTGCCGTTACTTCCCTTACCCTTAACTTGCCTTACTTTCCTTTGCTTTCCTTGCCTTCCGTTACTCTTTGCTTACCTTCCGTGCATTGCCTAGCCTTGCGTTGTCGTGCCTTAGCCTTGCCTCGCCTGACAGTGCCTTGCCTTGCGTTACCCTTTCCTTGCCTGGCCGTGCATTGCCTAGCCGTGCGTTGCCGTGCCTTAGCCTTGTTTCACCTTGCCTAGTCGTTCCTTCCGTTAACCTTGCCTTGCCTTGCTTTCCCTTGCCTTCCTTGCCTTCCGTTACTCTTTGCTTACCTTCCGTGCATTGCCTAGCCTTGCGTTGTCGTGCCTTAGCCTTGCCTCGCCTGACCGTGACTTCCCTTGCGTTACCCTTTCCTTGCCTTGCCGTGCATTGCCTAGACGTGCGTTGTTGTGCATTAGCCTTGCCTTGCCTCACCGTGCCTTGCCTTGCGTTACCCTTTCCTTGCCTTGCCGTGCATTGCCTAGCCTTGCGTTGTCGTGCCTTACCCTTGTTTCCCCTTGCCGTGCCGTGCCTTTTGTTACACTTGCCTTGCCTTGCTTTGCCTTGCCTTCCTTTCATTTTGTTACTCTTTCCTTGCCTAGCCGTGCACTGCCTAGCCTTGCGTTGTCGTGCATTAGCCTTGCCTTGCCTGACCGTGCCTTTCATTGCGTTACCCTTTCCTTGCCTTGCCGTGCGTTGCCTAGCCCTGCGTTGTTGTGCCTTAGCCTTGTTTCTCCTTGCCGTGCCGTTCCTTCCCTTACCCTTACCTTGCCTTGCTTTCCCTTGCATTCCTTGCCTTCCGTTACTCTTTCCTTGCCTTGCCGTGCATTGCCTAGCCTTGCGTTGCCGTGCCTTAGCCTTGTTTCCCGTTGCCGAGCCTTTCCTTCCGTTAACCTTGCCTTGCCTTGCTTTCCCTTGCCTTCCTTGCCTTCCGTTACTCTTTGCTTGCCTTCCGTGCATTGCCTAGCCTTGCGTTGTCGTGCCTTAGCCTTGCCTCGCCTGACCGTGACTTCCCTTGCGTTACACTTTCCTTGCCTTGCCGTGCATTGCCTAGCCGTGCGTTGTCGTGCCTTAGCCTTGCCTCGCCTGACCGTGCCTTGCCTTGCGTTACCCTTTCCTTGCTTTGCCGTGCATTGCCTAGCCGTGCGTTGTCGTGCCTTAGCCTTGTTTCACCTTGCCGTAGCCTTGCTTGCGTTGCCTTGCTTTGCCTTGCCTTCCTTGCCTTCCGTTACACTTTGCTTGCCTTCCGTGCATTGCGTAGCCTTGCGTTGTCGTGCCGTAGCCTTTTTTGACCTTGCCATAGCCTTGCTTCCGGTGCCTTGCTTTGTCTTGCATTCCTTGCCTTCCGTTACTCTTTGCTTGCCTTCCGTGCATTGCCTAGCCTTGCGTTTTCGTGCCTTAGCCTTGCTTCGCCTGACCGTGCCTTGCCTTGCGTTACCCTTTCCTTGCCTTGCCGTGCCTTGCCTAGCCGTGCATTGTCGTGCCTTAGCCTTGTTTCCCCTTGTCGTGCCGTGCCTTTTGTTTCACTTGCCTTGCATTGCTTTGCCTTGCCTTCCTTTCCTTCTGTTACTCTTTCCTTGCCTAGCCGTGCACTGCCAAGCCTTGCGTTTTCGTGCATTAGCCTTGCCTCGACTGACCGTGCCTTGCCTTGCGTTAACCTTTCCTTGCCTTACCGTGCTTTGCCTAGCTTGCGTTGTCGATCCTTAGCCTTGTTTCCCCTTGCCGTGCCGTGCCGTGCCTTTTGTTACACTTGCCTTGCCTTGCTTTGCCTTGCCTTCCTTTCCTTCCGTTACTCTTTCCTTGCCTAGCCGTGCATTGCCTAGCCTTGCGTTGTCGTGCATTAGCCTTGCCTCGCCTGACCGTGCCTTGCCTTGCGTTACCCTTTCCTTGCCTTGCCGTGCATTGCCTTGCTTGCGTTGTCGTGCCTTAGCCTTGTTTCCCCTTGCCGTGCCGTTCCTTCCCTTACCCTTAACTTGCCTTGCTTTGCCTTGCCTTCCTTGCCTTCCGTTACTCTTTGCTTGCCTTCCGTGCATTGCGTAGCCTTGCGTTGTCGTGCCGTAGCCTTTTTTGACCTTGCCATAGCCTTGCTTGCGTTACCTTGCTTTGCCTTGCATTCCTTGCCTTCCGTTACTCTTTGCTTGCCTTCCGTGCATTGCCTAGCCTTGCGTTGTCGTGCCTTAGCCTTCCTTCGCCTGACCATGCCTTGCATTACTCTTTTCTTGCCTTGCCGTGCATTACCTAGCCTTGCGTTGTCGTGCCTTAGCCTTGTTTCCCCTTGTCGTGCCGTGCCTTTTGTTTCACTTGCCTTGCATTGCTTTGCCTTGCCTTCCTTTCCTTCTGTTACTCTTTCCTTGCCTAGCCGTGCACTGCCAAGCCTTGCGTTTTCGTGCATTAGCCTTCCCTCGACTGACCGTGCCTTGCCTTGCGTTAACCTTTCCTTGCCTTACCGTGCTTTGCCTAGCTTGCGTTGTCGATCCTTAGCCTTGTTTCCCCTTGCCGTGCCGTGCCGTGCCTTTTGTTACACTTGCCTTGCCCTGCTTTGCCTTGCCTTCCTTTCCTTCTGTTACTCTTTCCTTGCCTAGCCGTGCACTGCCTAGCCTTGCGTTGTCGTGCATTAGCCTTTCCTCGCCTGATCGTGCCTTGTCTTGCGTTACCCTTTCCTTGCCTTGCCGTGCATTGCCTTGCTTGCGTTGTCGTGCCTTAGCCTTGTTTCCCCTTGCCGTGCCGTTCCTTCTCCCTTGCCTTCCTTGCCTTCCTTGCCTTCCGTTACTCTTTGCTTGCCTTCCCTGCATTGCCTAGCCTTGCGTTGTCGTGCCTTAGCCTTGCCTCGCCTGACCGTGACTTCCCTTGCTTTACCCTTTCCTTGCCTTTCCGTGCATTCCCTAGACGTACGTTGTTGTGCATTAGCCTTGCCTTGCCTCACCGTGCCTTGCCTTGCGTTACCCTTTCCTTGCCTTGCCGTGCATTGCCTAGCCTTGCGTTGTCGTGCCTTAGCCTTGTTTCCCCTTGCCGTGCCGTTCCTTCCCTTAGCCTTGCCTTGCCTGGCTTTCCCGTGCCTTTCTTGCCTTCCGTTACTCTTTTCTTGCCTTCCGTGCATTGCCTAGCCTTGCGTTTTCGTGCCTTAGCCTTGCCTTGCCTCACCGTGCCTTGCCTTGCGTTACCCTTTCCTTGCCTTGCCGTGCATTGCCTAACCTTGCGTTGTCGTGCCTTAGCCTTGCCTCGCCTAACCGTGACTTCCCTTGCGTTACACTTTCCTTGCCTTGCCGTGCATTGCCTAGCCGTGCGTTGTCGTGCATTAGCCTTGCCTTGCCTCACCGTACCTTGCCTTGCGTTACCCTTTCCTTGCCTTGCCATGCATTGCCTAGCCCTGCGTTGTCGAGCCTTAGCCTTGTTTCTCCTTTCCGTGCCGTTCCTTCCCTTACCCTTACCTTGCCTTGCTTTCCCTTGCCTTCCTTGCCTTCCGTTACTCTTTGCTTACCTTCCGTGCATTGCCTCGCCTTGCGTTGTCGTGCCTTAGCCTTGCCTCGCCTGACCGTGCCTTGCCTTGCGTTACCCTTTCCTTGCCTGGCCGTGCATTGCCTAGTCGTGCGTTGCCGTGCCTTAGCCTTGTTTCCCCTTGCCGAGTCGTTCCTTCCGTTAACCTTGCCTTGCCTTGCTTTCCCTTGCCTTCCTTGCCTTCCGTTACTCTTTGCTTGCCTTCCCTGCATTGCCTAGCCTTGCGTTGTCGTGCCTTAGACTTGCCTCGCCTGACCGTGACTTCCCTTTCGTTACCCTTTCCTTGCCTTGCCGTGCATTGCCTAGCCGTGCGTTGTTGTGCATTAGCCTTGCCTTGCCTCACCGTGCCTTGACTTGCGTTACCCTTTCCTTGCCTTGCCGTGCATTGCCTAGCTTGCGTTGTCGTGCCTTACCCTTGTTTCCCCTTGCCGTGCCGTGCCTTTTTTTTCACTTGCCTTGCATTGCTTTGCCTTGCCTTCCTTTCCTTCTGTTACTCTTTCCTTGCCTAGCCGTGCACTGCCAAGCCTTGCGTTGTCGTGCATTAGCCTTGCCTCGCCTGACAGAGCCTTGCCTTGCGTTACCCTTTCCTTGCCTGGCCGTGCATTGCCTAGCCGTGCGTTGCCGTGCCTTAGCCTTGTTTCCCCTTGCCGTGCCGTTCCTTCCGTTACCCTTGCCTTGCCTTGCTTTCCCTTGCCTTCCTTGCCTTCCGTTACTCTTTGCTTGCCATCCCTGCATTGCCTAGCCTTGCGTTGTCGTGCCTTAGCCTTGCCTCGCCTGACCGTGACTTTCCTTGCGTTACCCTTTCCTTGCCTTGCCGTGCATTGCCTAGACGTGCGTTGTTGTGCATTAGCCTTGCCTTGCCTCACCGTGCCTTGCCTTGCGTTACCCTTTCCTTGCCTTGCTGTGCATTGCCTAGCTTGCGTTGTCGTGCCTTAGCCTTGTTACCCCTTGCCGTGCCGTTCCTTCCGTTACTCTTGCCTTGCCTTGTTTTCCTTGAATTCCTTTCCTTCCGTTACTCTTTCCTTGCCTTGCCGTGTATTGCCTAGCCTTCCGTTGTCGTGCATTAGCCTTGCCTTGCCTGACCGTACCTTGCCTTTCGTTACCCTTTCCTTGCCTTGCCGTGCATTGCCTAGCCTTGCGTTGTCGAGCCTTAGCCTTGTTTCTCCTTGCCGTGCCGTTCCTTCCCTTACCCTTACCTTGCCTTGCTTTCCCTTGCTTTCCTTGCCTTCCATTACTCTTTGCTTACCTTGCCGTGCATTGCCTAGCCTTGCGTTGTCGTGCCTTAGCCTTGCCTGGCCTGACCGTGACTTCCCTTGCGTTACCCTTTCCTTGCCTTGCCGTGCATTGCCTAGCCGTGCGTTGTTGTGCATTAGCCTTGCCTTGCCTCACCGTGCCTTGACTTGCGTTACCGTTTCCTTGCCTTGCCGTGCATTGCCTAGCTTGCGTTGTCGTGCCTTACCCTTGTTTCCCCTTGCCGTTCCGTGCCTTTTGTTTCACTTGCCTTGCATTGCTTTGCCTTGCCTTCCTTTCCTTCTGTTACTCTTTCCTTGCCTAGCCGTGCACTGCCAAGCCTTGCGTTGTCGTGCATTAGCCTTGCCTCGACTGACCGTGCCTTGCCTTGCGTTAACCTTTCCTTGCCTTACCGTGCATTGCCTAGCTTGCGTTGTCGAGCCTTAGCCTTGTTTCCCCTTGCCGTGCCGTGCCTTTTGTTCCAATTGCCTTGCCTTGCTTTGCCTTGCCTTCCTTTCCTTCCGTTACTCTTTTCTTGCCTAGCCGTGCACTGCCTAGCCTTGCGTTGTCGTGCATTAGCCTTGCCTCGCCTGATCGTGCCTTGCCTTGCGTTATCCTTTCCTTGCCTTGTCGTGCATTGCCTAGCTTGCGTTGTCGTGCCTTAGCCTTGTTTCCCCTTGCCGTGCCGTCCCTTCCCTTACCCTTAACTTGCCTTGCTTTCCCTTGCCTTCCTTGACTTCCGTTACTCTTTGCTTACCTTCCGTGCATTGCCTAGCCTTGCGTTGTCGTGCCTTAACCTTGCCTCGCCTGACAGACTCTTGCCTTGCGTTACCCTTTCATTGCCTGGCCGTGCATTGCCTAGCCGTGCGTTGCCGTGCCTTTGCCTTGTTTCCCCTTACCGTGTCGTTCCTTCCGTTACCCTTGCCTTGCCTTGCTTTCCCTTGCCTTCCTTGCCTTCCGTTACTCTTTGCTTGCCTTCCCTGCATTGCCTAGCCTTGCGTTGTCGTGCCTTAGCCTTGCCTCGCCTGACGGTGACTTCCCTTGCGTTACCCTTTCCTTGCCTTGCCGTGCATTGCCTAGACGTGCGTTGTTGTGCATTAGCCTTGCCTTGCCTGACCGTGCCTTGCCTTGCGTTACCCTTTCCTTGCCTTGCCGTGCATTGCCTAGCTTGCGTTGTCGTGCCTTAGCCTTGTTTCCCCTTGCCGTGCCGTTCCTTACCTTACTCTTAACTTGCCTTGCTTTCCCTTGCCTTCCTTGCCTTCCGTTACTCTTTGCTTACCTTCCGTGCATTGCCTAGCCTTGCGTTGTCGTGCCTTAGCCTTGCCTCGCCTGACCGTGCCTTGCCTTGCGTTACCCTTTCCTTGCTTTGCCGTGCTTTGCCTAGCCTTGCGTTGTCGTGCCTTAGCCTTGTTTCCCCTTGCCGTGCCGTTCCTTCCGTTACTCTTTCCTTGCCTTGCCGTGCATTGCCTAGCCTTCCGTTGTCGTGCATTAGCCTTGCCTTTCCTGACCGTGCCTTCCCTTGCGTTACCCTTTCCTTGCCTTGCCGTGCATTGCCTAGCCCTGCGTTGTCGTGCCTTAGCCTTGTTTCCCCTTGCCGCGCCGTTCCTTCCGTTACTCTTGCCTTGCCTTGCTTTCCCTTGCATTCCTTGCCTTCCGTTACTCTTTCCTTGCCTAGGCGTGCACTGCCAAGCCTTGCGTTGTCGTGCATTAGCCTTGCCTCGACTGACCGTGCCTTGCCTTGCGTTACCCTTTCCTTGCCTTGCCGTGCATTGCCTAGCTTGAGTTGTCGAGCCTTAGCCTTGTTTCCCCTTGCCGTGCCGTGCCTTTTGTTACACTTGCTTTGCCTTGCTTTGCCTTGCCTTCCTTTCCTTCCGTTACTCTTTCCTTGCCTAGCTGTGCACTGCCTAGCCTTGCGTTGTCGTGCATTAGCCTTGCCTCGCCTGATCGTGCCTTGCCATGCGTTACTCTTTCCTTGCCTAGCCGTGCACTGCCAAGCCTTGCGTTGTCGAGCCTTAGCCTTGTTTCTCCTTGCCGTGCCGTTCCTTCCCTTACCCTTAACTTGCCTTGATTTCCCTTGCCTTCCTTGCCTTCCGTTACTCTTTGCTTACCTTCCGTGCATTGCCGATCCTTGCGTTGTCGTGCCTTAACCTTGCCTCGCCTGACAGAGTCTTCACTTGCGTTACCCTTTCCTTGCCTGGCCGTGCATTGCCTAGCCGTGCGTTGCCGTGCCTTAGCCTTGTTTCCCCTTGCCGTGCCGTTCCTTCCGTTACCCTTGCCTTGCCTTGCTTTCCCTTGCCTTCCTTGCCTTCCGTTACCCTTTCCTTGCCTTGCCGTGCATTGCCTAGCCCTGCGTTGTCGAGCCTTAGCCTTGTTTCTCCTTGCCGTGCCGTTCCTTCCCTTACCCTTACCTTGCCTTGCTTTCCCTTGCTTTCCTTGCCTTCCATTACTCTTTGCTTACCTTCCGTGCATTGCCTAGCCGTGCGTTGTTGTGCATTAGCCTTGCCTTGCCTCACCGTGCCTTGACTTGCGTTACCCTTTCCTTGCCTTGCCGTGCATTGCCTAGCTTGCGTTGTCGTGCCTTACCCTTGTTTCCCCTTGCCGTGCCGTGCCTTTTGTTTCACTTGCCTTGCATTGCTTTGCCTTGCCTTCCTTTCCTTCTGTTACTCTTTCCTTGCCTAGCCGTGCACTGCCAAGCCTTGCGTTGTCGTGCATTAGCCTTGCCTCGACTGACCGTGCCTTGCCTTGCGTTAACCTTTCCTTGCCTTACCGTGCATTGCCTAGCTTGCGTTGTCGATCCTTAGCCTTGTTTCCCCTTGCCGTGCCGTGCCTTTTGTTACACTTGCCTTGCCTTGCTTTTCCTTGCCTTCCTTTCCTTCCGTTACTCTTTCCTTGCCTAGCCGTGCATTGCCTAGCCTTGCGTTGTCGTGCATTAGCCTTGCCTCGCCTGATCGTGCCTTGCCTTGCGTTACCCTTTCCTTGCCTTGCCGTGCATTGCCTAGCTTGCGTTGTCGTGCCTTAGCCTTGTTTCCCCTTGCCGTGCCGTTCCTTCCCTTACCCTTAACTTGCCTTGCTTTCCCTTGCCTTCCTTGCCTTCCGTTACTCTTTGCTTACCTTCCGTGCATTGCCTAGCCTTGCGTTGTCGTGCCTTAGCCTTGCCTCGCCTGACAGAACCTTGCCTTGCGTTACCCTTTCCTTGCCTGGCCGTGCATTGCCTAGCCGTGCGTTGCCGTGCCTTAGCCTTGTTTCCCCTTGCCGTGCCGTTCCTTCCGTTACCCTTGCCTTGCCTTGCTTTCCCTTGCCTTCCTTGCCTTCCTTGCCTTCCGTTACTCTTTGCTTGCCTTCCCTGCATTGCCTAGCCTTGTGTTGTCGTGCCTTACCCTTGCCTCGCCTGACCGTGACTTCCCTTACTTTACCCTTTCCTTGCCTTGCCGTGCATTGCCTAGACGTGCGTTGTTGTGCATTAGCCTTGCCTTGCCTCACCGTGCCTTGCCTTGCGTTACCCTTTCCTTGCCTTGCCGTGCATTGCCTAGCTTGCGTTGTCGTGCCTTAGCCTTGTTTCCCCTTGCCGTGCCGTTACTTCCCTTACCCTTGCCTTGCCTTGCTTTCCCGTGCCTTTCTTGCCTTCCGTTACTCTTTTCTTGCCTTCCGTGCATTGCCTAGCCTTGCGTTTTCGTGCCTTAGCCTTGCCTTGCCTCACCGTGCCTTGCCTTACGTTACCCTTTCCTTGCCTTGCCGTGCATTGCCTAGCCTTGCGTTGTCGTGCCTTAGCCTTGCTTCCCCTTGCCGTGCCGTTCCTTCCGTTACTCTTGCCTTGCCTTTCTTTCCCTTGCATTCCTTGCCTTCCGTTACTCTTTCCTTGCCTTGCCGTGCATTGCCTAGTCTTGCGTTGTCGTGCATTAGCCTTGCCTAGCCTGACAGTGCCTTGCCTTGCGTTACCCTTTCCTTGCCTTGCCGTGCATTGCCTAGCCGTGCGTTGTCGTGCCTTAGCCTTGTTTCACCTTGCCGTAGCCTTCCTTGCGCTGCCTTGCTTTGCCTTTCCTTCCTTGCCTTCCGTTACTCTTTGCTTGCCTTCCGTGCATTGCCTAGCCTTGCGTTGTCGTGCCGTAGCCTTTTTTGACCTTGCCATAGCCTTGCTTGCGTTACCTTGCTTTGCCTTGCATTCCTTGCCTTCCGTTACTCTTTGCTTGCCTTCCGTGCATTGCCTAGCCTTGCGTTGTCGTGCCTTAGCCTTGCCTCGCCTGACCGTGCCTTCCCTTGCGTTACCCTTTCCTTGCCTTGCCGTGCATTGCCTAGCCGTGCGTTGTCGTGCATTAGCCTTGCCTTGCCTCACCGTGCCTTGCCTTGCGTTACCCTTTCCTTGCCTTGCCGTGCATTGCCTAGCCCTGCGTTGTCGTGCCTTAGCCTTGTTTCTCCTTGCCGTGCCGTTCCTTCCGTTACCCTTACCTTGCCTTGCTTTCCCTTGCTTTCCTTGCCTTCCATTACTCTTTGCTTACCTTCCGTGCATTGCCTAGCCGTGCGTTGTTGTGCATTAGCCTTGCCTTGCCTCACCGTGCCTTGACTTGCGTTACCCTTTCCTTGCCTTGCCGTGCATTGCCTAGCCCTGCGTTGTCGAGCCTTAGCCTTGTTTCTCCTTGCCGTGCCGTTCCTTCCCTTACCCTTACCTTGCCTTGCTTTCCCTTGCTTTCCTTGCCTTCCATTACTCTTTGCTTACCTTCCGTGCATTGCCTAGCCTTGCGTTGTTGTGCATTAGCCTTGCCTTGCCTCACCGTGCCTTGACTTGCGTTACCCTTTCCTTGCCTTGCCGTGCATTGCCTAGCTTGCGTTGTCGTGCCTTAGCCTTGTTTCCCCTTGCCGTGCCGTGCCTTTTGTTTCACTTGCCTTGCATTGCTCTGCCTTGCCTTCCTTTCCTTCTGTTACTCTTTCCTTGCCTAGCCGTGCACTGCCAAGCCTTGCGTTGTCGTGCATTAGCCTTGCCTCGACTGACCGTGCCTTGCCTTGCGTTAATCTTTCCTTGCCTTACCGTGCATTGCCTAGCTTGCGTTGTCGATCCTTAGCCTTGTTTCCCCTTGCCGTGCCGTGCCTTTTGTTACACTTGCCTTGCCTTGCTTTTCCTTGCCTTCCTTTCCTTCCGTTACTCTTTCCTTGCCTAGCCGTGCACTGCCTAGCCTTGCGTTGTCGTGCATTAGCCTTGCCTCGCCTGATCGTGCCTTGCCTTGCGTTACCCTTTCCTTGCCTTGCCGTGCATTGCCTTGCTTGCGTTGTCGTGCCTTAGCCTTGTTTCCCCTTGCCGTGCCGTTCCTTCCCTTACCCTTAACTTGCCTTGCTTTCCCTTGCCTTCCTTGCTTTCCGTTACTCTTTGCTTACCTTCCGTGCATTGCCTAGCCTTGCGTTGTCGTGCCTTAGCCTTGCCTCGCCTGACAGAGCCTTGCCTTGCGTTACCCTTTCCTTGCCTGGCCGTGCATTGCCTAGCCGTGCGTTGCCGTGCCTTAGCCTTGTTTCCCCTTGCCGTGCCGTTCCTTCCGTTACCCTTGCCTTGCCTTGCTTTCCCTTGCCTTCCTTGCCTTCCGTTACTCTTTGCTTGCCTTCCCTGCATTGCCTAGCCTTGCGTTGTCGTGCCTTAGCCTTGCCTCGCCTGACCGTGACTTCCCTTGCGTTACCCTTTCCTTGCCTTGCCGTGCATTGCCTAGACGTGCGTTGTTGTGCATTAGCCTTGCCTTGCCTCACCGTGCCTTGCCTTGCGTTACCCTTTCCTTGCCTTGCCGTGCATTGCCTAGCTTGCGTTGTCGTGCCTTAGCCTTGTTTCCCCTTGCCGTGCCGTTACTTCCCTTACCCTTGCCTTGCCTTGCTTTCCCGTGCCTTTCTTGCCTTCCGTTACTCTTTTCTTGCCTTCCGTGCATTGCCTAGCCTTGCGTTGTCGTGCCTTAGCCTTGCCTTGCCTGACCGTGCCTTGCCTTGCGTTACCCTTTCCTTGCCTTGCCGTGCATTGCCTAGCCTTGCGTTGTCGTGCCTTAGCCTTGTTTCCCCTTGCCGTGCCGTTCCTTCCGTTACTCTTGCCTTGCCTTGCTTTCCCTTGCATTCCTTGCCTTCCGTTACTCTTTCCTTGCCTTGCCGTGCATTGCCTAGCCTTGCGTTGTCGTGCCTTAGCCTTGCCTAGCCTGACAGTGCCTTGCCTTGCGTTACCCTTTCCTTGCCTGGCCGTGCATTGCCTAGCCGTGCGTTGTCGTGCCTTAGCCTTGTTTCACCTTGCCGTAGCCTTCCTTGCGCTGCCTTGCTTTGCCTTTCCTTCCATGCTTTCCGTTACACATTGCTTGCCTTCCGTGCATTGCGTAGCCTTCCGTTGTCGTGCCGTAGCCTTTTTTGACCTTGCCATAGCCTTGCTTGCGTTACCTTGCTTTGCCTTGCATTCCTTGCCTTCCGTTACTCTTTGCTTGCCTTCCGTGCATTGCCTAGCCTTGCATTGTCGTGCCTTAGCCTTGCCTCGCCTGACCGTGCCTTGCCTTGCGTTACCCTTTCCTTGCCTTGCCGTGCATTGCCTAGCCGTGCGTTGTCGTGCATTAGCCTTGCCTTGCCTCACCGTGCCTTGCCTTGCGTTACCCTTTCCTTGCCTTGCCGTGCATTGCCTAGCCCTGCGTTGTCGAGCCTTAGCCTTGTTTCTCCTTGCCGTGCCGTTCCTTCCCTTACCCTTACCTTGCCTTGCTTTCCCTTGCTTTCCTTGCCTTCCATTACTCTTTGCTTACCTTCCGTGCATTGCCTAGCCTTGCGTTGTTGTGCATTAGCCTTGCCTTGCCTCACCGTGCCTTGACTTGCGTTACCCTTTCCTTGCCTTGCCGTGCATTGCCTAGCCTTGCGTTGTCGTGCCTTACCCTTGTTTCCCCTTGCCGTGCCGTGCCTTTTGTTTCACTTGCCTTGCATTGCTTTGCCTTGCCTTCCTTTCCTTCTGTTACTCTTTCCTTGCCTAGCCGTGCACTGCCAAGCCTTGCGTTATCGTGCATTAGCCTTGCCTCGACTGACCTTGCCTTGCCTTGCGTTAACGTTTCCTTGCCTTACCGTGCATTGCCTAGCTTGCGTTGTCGATCCTTAGCCTTGTTTCCCCTTGCCGTGCCGTGCCTTTTGTTACACTTGCCTTGCCTTGCTTTCCATTGCCTTCCTTACTTTCCGTTACTCTTTGCTTACCTTCCGTGCATTGCCTAGCCTTGCGTTGTCGTGCCTTAGCCTTGCCTCGCCTGACAGAGCCTTGCCTTGCGTTACCCTTTCCTTGCCTGGCCGTGCATTGCCTAGCCGTGCGTTGCCGTGCTTAGGCTTGTTTCCCCTTGCCTTGCCGTTCCTTCCGTTACCCTTGCCTTGCCTTGCTTTCCCTTGCCTTCCTTGCCTTCCGTTACTCTTTGCTTGCCTTCCGTGCATTGCCTAGCCTTGCGTTGTCGTGCCTTAGCCTTGCCTCGCCTGACCGTGACTTCCCTTGCGTTGCCCTTTCCTTGCCTTGCCGTGCATTGCCTAGACGTGCGTTGTTGTGCATTAGCCTTGCCTTGCCTCACCGTGCCTTGCCTTGCGTTACCCTTTCCTTGCCTTGCCGTGCATTGCCTAGCTTGCGTTGTCGTGCCTTAGCCTTGTTTCCCCTTGCCGTGCCGTTCCTTCCCTTACCCTTGCCTTGCCTTGCTTTCCCTTGCCTTTCTTGCCTTCCGTTACTCTTTTCTTGCCTTCCGTGCATTGCCTAGCCTTGCGTTGTCGTGCCTTAGCCTTGCCTTGCCTCACCGTGCCTTCCCTTGCGTTACCCTTTCCTTGCCTTGCCGTGCATTGCCTAGCCCTGCGTTGTCGTGCCTTAGCCTTGTTTCCCCTTGCCGCGCCGTTCCTTCCGTTACTCTTGCCTTGCCTTGCTTTCCCTTGCATTCCTTGCCTTCCGTTACTCTTTCCTTGCCTAGGCGTGCACTGCCAAGCCTTGCGTTGTCGTGCATTAGCCTTGCCTCGACTGACCGTGCCTTGCCTTGCGTTACCCTTTCCTTGCCTTGCCGTGCATTGCCTAGCTTGCGTTGTCGAGCCTTAGCCTTGTTTCCCCTTGCCGTGCCGTGCCTTTTGTTACACTTGCCTTGCCTTGCTTTGCCTTGCCTTCCTTTCCTTCCGTTACTCTTTCCTTGCCTAGCCGTGCACTGCCTAGCCTTGCGTTGTCGTGCATTAGCCTTGCCTCGCCTGATCGTGCCTTGCCTTGCGTTACCCTTTCCTTGCCTTGCCGTGCATTGCCTAGCTTGCGTTGTCGTGCCTTAGCCTTGTTTCCCCTTGCCGTGCCTTTCCTTCCCTTACACTTAACTTGTCTTGCTTTCCCTTGCCTTCCTTGCCTTCCGTTACTCTTTGCTTACCTTCCGTGCATTGCCTAGCCTTGCGTTGTCGTGCCTTAGCCTTGCCTCGCCTGACCGTGCCTTGCCTTGCGTTACCCTTTCCTTCCTTTGCCGTGCTTTGCCTAGCCTTGCGTTGTCGTGCCTTAGCCTTGTTTCCCCTTGCCGTGCCGTTCCTTCCGTTACTCTTTCCTTGCCTTGCCGTGCATTGCCTAGCCTTCCGTTGTCGTGCATTAGCCTTGCATTTCCTGACCGTGCCTTGCCTTGCGTTACCCTTTCCTTGCCTTGCCGTGCATTGCCTAGCCCTGCGTTGTCGTGCCTTAGCCTTGTTTCCCCTTGCCGTGCCGTTCCTTCCCTTACCCTTACCTTGCCTTGCTTTCCCTTGCTTTCCTTGCCTTCCGTTACTCTTTGCTTACCTTCCGTGCATTGCCTAGACTTGCGTTGTCGTGCCTTAGCCTTGCCTGGCCTGACGGTGACTTCCCTTGCGTTACCCTTTCCTTGCCTTGCCGTGCATTGCCTAGCCGTGCGTTGTTGTGCATTAGCCTTGCCTTGCCTCACCGTGCCTTGACTTGCGTTACCGTTTCCTTGCCTTGCCGTGCATTGCCTAGCTTGCGTTGTCGTGCCTTACCCTTCTTTCCCCTTGCCGTTCCGTGCCTTTTGTTTCACTTGCCTTGCATTGCTTTGCCTTGCCTTCCTTTCCTTCTGTTACTCTTTCCTTGCCTAGCCGTGCACTGCCAAGCCTTGCGTTGTCGTGCATTAGCCTTGCCTCGACTGACCGTGCCTTGCCTTGCGTTAACCTTTCCTTGCCTTACAGTGCATTGCCTAGCTTGCGTTGTCGAGCCTTAGCCTTGTTTCCCCTTGCCGTGCCGTGCCTTTTGTTCCACTTGCCTTGCCTTGCTTTGCCTTGCCTTCCTTTCCTTCCGTTACTCTTTTCTTGCCTAGCCGTGCACTGCCTAGCCTTGCGTTGTCGTGCATTAGCCTTGCCTCGACTGACCGTGCCTTGCCTTGCGTTATCCTTTCCTTGCCTTGCCGTGCATTGCCTAGCTTGCGTTGTCGTGCCTTAGCCTTGTTTCCCCTTGCCGTGCCGTTCCTTCCCTTACCCTTAACTTGCCTTGCTTTCCCTTGCCTTCCTTGCCTTCCGTTACTCTTTGCTTACCTTCCGTGCATTGCCTAGCCTTGCGTTGTCGTGCCTTAACCTTGCCTCGCCTGACAGACTCTTGCTTTGCGTTACCCTTTCATTGCCTGGCCGTGCATTGCCTAGCCGTGCGTTGCCGTGCCTTAGCCTTGTTTCCCCTTGCCGTGCCGTTCCTTCCATTACCCTTGCCTTGCCTTGCTTTCCCTTGCCTTCCTTGCCTTCCGTTGCTCTTTGCTTGCCTTCCCTGCATTGCCTAGCCTTGCGTTGTCGTGCCTTAGCCTTGCCTCGCCTGACGGTGACTTCCCTTGCGTTACCCTTTCCTTGCCTTGCCGTGCATTGCCTTGCGTTACCCTTTCCTTGCCTTGCCGTGCATTGCCTAGCCTTGCGTTGTCGTGCCTTAGCCTTGTTTCCCCTTGCCGTGCCGTTCCTTACCTTACTCTTAACTTGCCTTGCTTTCCCTTGCCTTCCTTGCCTTCCGTTACTCTTTGCTTACCTTCCGTGCATTGCCTAGCCTTGCGTTGTCGTGCCTTAGCCTTGCCTCGCCTGACCGTGCCTTGCCTTGCGTTACCCTTTCCTTCCTTTGCCGTGCTTTGCCTAGCCTTGCGTTGTCGTGCCTTAGCCTTGTTTCCCCTTGCCGTGCCGTTCCTTCCGTTACTCTTTCCTTGCCTTGCCGTGCATTGCCTAGCCTTCCGTTGTCGTGCATTAGCCTTGCATTTCCTGACCGTGCCTTGCCTTGCGTTACCCTTTCCTTGCCTTGCCGTGCATTGCCTAGCCCTGCGTTGTCGAGCCTTAGCCTTGTTTCTCCTTGCCGTGCCGTTCCTTCCCTTACCCTTACCTTGCCTTGCTTTCCCTTGCTTTCCTTGCCTTCCATTACTCTTTGCTTACCTTCCGTGCATTGCCTAGCCTTGCGTTGTCGTGCATTAACCTTACCTTGCCTGACCGTGCCTTGCCTTGCGTTACCCTTTCCTTTCTTTGCCGTGCATTGCCTAGCCGTGCGTTGTCGTGCCTTACCCTTGTTTCCCCTTGCCGTGCCGTGCCTTTTGTTTCACTTGCCTTGCATTGCTTTGCCTTGCCTTCCTTTCCTTCTGTTACTCTTTCCTTGCCTAGCCGTGCACTGCCAAGCCTTGCGTTGTCGTGCATTAGCCTTGCCTCGACTGACCGTGCCTTGCCTTGCGTTAACCTTTCCTTGCCTTACCGTGCATTGCCTAGCTTGCGTTGTCGATCCTTAGCCTTGTTTCCCCTTGCCGTGCCGTGCCTTTTGTTACACTTGCCTTGCCTTGCTTCTCATTGCCTTCCTTACTTTCCGTTACTCTTTGCTTACCTTCCGTGCATTGCGTTGTCGTGCCTTAGCCTTGCCTCGCCTGACAGAGCCTTGCCTTGCGTTACCCTTTCCTTGCCTGGCCGTGCATTGCTTAGCCGTGCGTTGCCGTGCCTTAGCCTTGTTTCCCCTTGCCGTGCCGTTCCTTCCGTTACCCTTGCCTTGCCTTGCTTTCCCTTGCCTCCTTGCCTTCCGTTACTCTTTGCTTGCCTTGCCGTGCATTGCCTAGCCTTCCGTTGTCGTGCATTAGCCTTGCCTTTCCTGACCGTGCCTTCCCTTGCGTTACCCTTTCCTTGCCTTGCCGTGCATTGCCTAGCTTGCGTTGTCGAGCCTTAGCCTTGTTTCCCCTTGCCGTGCCGTGCCTTTTGTTACACTTGCTTTGCCTTGCTTTGCCTTGCCTTCCTTTCCTTCCGTTACTCTTTCCTTGCCTAGCCGTGCACTGCCTAGCCTTGCGTTGTCGTGCATTAGCCTTGCCTCGCCTGATCGTGCCTTGCCATGCGTTACCCTTTCCTTGCCTTGCCGTGCATTGCCTAGGTTGCGTTGTCGTGCCCTATCCTTGTTTCCCCTTGCCGTGCCGTTCCTTCCCTTACCCTTAAATTGCCTTGATTTCCCTTGCCTTCCTTGCCTTCCGTTACTCTTTGCTTACCTTCCGTGAATTGCCGATCCTTGCGTTGTCGTGCCTTAACCTTGCCTCGCCTGACAGAGTCTTCACTTGCGTTACCCTTTCCTTGCCTGGCCGTGCATTGCCTAGCCGTGCGTTGCCGTGCCTTAGCCTTGTTTCCCCTTGCCGTGCCGTTCCTTCCGTTACCCTTGCCTTGCCTTGCTTTCCCTTGCCTTCCTTGCCTTCCGTTACCCTTTCCTTGCCTTGCCGTGCATTGCCTAGCCCTGCGTTGTCGAGCCTTAGCCTTGTTTCTCCTTGCCGTGCCGTTCCTTCCCTTACCCTTACCTTGCCTTGCTTTCCCTTGCTTTCCTTGCCTTCCATTACTCTTTGCTTACCTTCCGTGCATTGCCTAGCCGTGCGTTGTTGTGAATTAGCCTTGCCTTGCCTCACCGTGCCTTGACTTGCGTTACCCTTTCCTTGCCTTGCCGTGCATTGCCTAGACGTGCGTTGTTGTGCATTAGCCTTGCCTTGCCTGACCGTGCCTTGCCTTGCGTTAGCCTTTCCTTGCCTTGCCGTGCATTGCCTAGCTTGCGTTGTCGTGCCTTAGCCTTGTTTCCCCTTGCCGTGCCGTTCCTTACCTTACTCTTAACTTGCCTTGCTTTCCCTTGCCTTCCTTGCCTTCCGTTTCTCTTTGCTTACCTTCCGTGCATTGCCTAGCCTTGCGTTGTCGTGCCTTAGCCTTGCCTCGCCTGACCGTGCCTTGCCTTGCGTTACCCTTTCCTTCCTTTGCCGTGCTTTGCCTAGCCTTGCGTTGTCGTGCCTTAGCCTTGTTTCCCCTTGCCGTGCCGTTCCTTCCGTTACTCTTTCCTTGCCTTGCCGTGCATTGCCTAGCCTTCCGTTGTCGTGCATTAGCCTTGCATTTCCTGACCGTGCCTTGCCTTGCGTTACCCTTTCCTTGCCTTGCCGTGCATTGCCTAGCCCTGCGTTGTCGAGCCTTAGCCTTGTTTCTCCTTGCCGTGCCGTTCCTTCCCTTACCCTTACCTTGCCTTGCTTTCCCTTGCTTTCCTTGCCTTCCATTACTCTTTGCTTACTTTCCGTGCATTGCCTAGCCGTGCGTTGTTGTGCATTAGCCTTGCCTTGCCTCACCGTGCCTTGATTTGCGTTACCCTTTCCTTGCCTTGCCGTGCATTGCCTAGCTTGCGTTGTCGTGCCTTAGCCTTGTTTCCCCTTGCCGTGCCGTGCCTTTTGTTTCACTTGCCTTGCATTGCTTTGCCTTGCTTCCTTTCCTTCTGTTACTCTTTCCTTG
The DNA here is from genome assembly GCF_037893015.1 of Macrotis lagotis. Lineage (NCBI taxonomy): Eukaryota > Metazoa > Chordata > Mammalia > Peramelemorphia > Peramelidae > Macrotis > Macrotis lagotis. Next base: position 40,464 of record NW_027422362.1, read on the forward strand.
CCTAGCCGTGCACTGCCAAGCCTTGCGTTGTCGTGCATTAGCCTTGCCTCGACTGACCGTGCCTTGCCTTGCGTTAATCTTTCCTTGCCTTACCGTGCTTTGCCTAGCTTGCGTTGTCGATCTTTAGCCTTGTTTCCCCTTGCCGTGCCGTGCCTTTTGTTACACTTGCCTTGCCTTGCTTTGCCTTGCCTTCCTTTCCTTCCGTTACTCTTTCCTTGCCTAGCCGTGCACTGCCTAGCCTTGCGTTGTCGTGCATTAGCCTTGCCTCGCCTGATCGTGCCTTGCCTTGCGTTACCCTTTCCTTGCCTTGCCGTGCATTGCCTAGCTTGCGTTGTCGTGCCTTAGCCTTGTTTCCCCTTGCCGTGCCGTTCCTTCCCTTACCCTTTACTTGCCTTGCTTTCCCTTGCCTTCCTTGCCTTCCGTTACTCTTTGCTTACCTTCCGTGCATTGCATAGCCTTGCGTTGTCGTGCCTTAGCCTTGCCTCGCCTGACAGAGCCTTGCCTTGCGTTACCCTTTCCTTGCCTGGCCGTGCATTGCCTAGCCGTGCGTTGCCGTGCCTTAGCCTTGTTTCCCCTTGCCGTGCCGTTCCTTCCGTTACCCTTGCCTTGCTTTGCTTTCCCTTGCCTTCCTTGCCTTCCTTGCCTTCCGTTACTCTTTGCTTGCCTTCCCTGCATTGCCTAGCCTTGCGTTGTCGTGCCTTAGCCTTGCCTCGCCTGACCGTGACTTCCCTTGCTTTACCCTTTCCTTGCCTTGGCGTGCATTGCCTAGACGTGCGTTGTTGTGCATTAGCCTTGCCTTGCCTCACCGTGCCTTGCCTTGCGTTACCCGTTCCTTGCCTTGCCGTGCATTGCCTAGCTTGCGTTGTCGTGCCTTAGCCTTGTTTCCCCTTGCCGTGCCGTTCCTTCCGTTACCCTTGCCTTGCCTTGCTTTCCCGTGCCTTTCTTGCCTTCCGTTACTCTTTTCTTGCCTTCCGTGCATTGCCTAGCCTTGCGTTTTCGTGCCTTAGCCTTGCCTTGCATCACCGTGCCTTGCCTTGCGTTACCCTTTCCTTGCCTTGCCGTGCATTGCCTAGCCTTGCGTTGTCGTGCCTTAGCCTTGCTTCCCCTTGCCGTGCCGTTCCTTCCGTTACTCTTGCCTTGCCTTGCTTTCCCTTGCATTCCTTGCCTTCCGTTACTCTTTCCTTGCCTTGCCGTGTATTGCCTAGCCTTCCGTTGTCGTGCCTTAGCCTTGCCTTGCCTGACCGTACCTTGCCTTGCGTTACCCTTTCCCTGCGTTGCCGTGCATTGCCTCGCTTGCGTTGTCGTGCCTTAGCATTGTTTCCCCTTGCCGTGCCGGTCCTTCCCTTACCCTTAACTTGCCTTGCTTTCCCTTGCCTTCCTTGCCTTCCGTTACTCTTTGCTTACCTTCCGTGCATTGCATAGCCTTGCGTTGTCGTGCATTAGCCTTGCCTCGCCTGACAGTGCCTTGCCTTGCGTTACCCTTTCCTTGCCTTGCCGTGCATTGCCTAGCCGTGCGTTGTCGTGCATTAGCCTTGCCTTGCCTGACCGTGCCTTGCCTTGCGTTACCCTTTCCTTGCCTTGCCGTGCATTGCCTAGCTTGCGTTGTCGTGCCTTAGCCTTGTTTCCCCTTGCCGTGCCGTTCCTTCCCTTACCCTTAACTTGCCTTGCTTTCCCTTGCCTTCCTTCCCTTCCGTTACTCTTTGCTTACCTTCCGTGCATTGCCTAGCCTTGCGTTGTCGTGCCTTAGCCTTGCCTCGCCTGACAGAGCCTTGCCTTGCGTTACCCTTTCATTGCCTGGCCGTGCATTGCCTAGCCGTGCGTTGCCGTGCCTTAGCCTTGTTTCCAATTGCCGTGCCGTTCCTTCCGTTACCCTTGCCTTGCCTTGCTTTCCCTTGCCTTCCTTGCCTTCCGTTACTCTTTGCTTGCCTTCCCTGCATTGCCTAGCCTTGCGTTGTCGTGCCTTAGCCTTGCCTCGCCTGACGGTGACTTCCCTTGCGTTACCCTTTCCTTGCCTTGCCGTGCATTGCCTAGACGTGCGTTGTTGTGCATTAGCCTTCCCTTGCCTGACCGTGCCTTGCCTTGCGTTACCCTTTCCTTGCCTTGCCGTGCATTGCCTAGCTTGCGTTGTCGTGCCTTAGCCTTGTTTCCCCTTGCCGTGCCGTTCCTTACCTTACTCTTAACTTGCCTTGCTTTCCCTTGCCTTCCTTGCCTTCCGTTACTCTTTGCTTACCTTCCGTGCATTGCCTAGCCTTGCGTTGTCGTGCCTTAGCCTTGCCTCGCCTGACCGTGCCTTGCCTTGCGTTACCCTTTCCTTCCTTTGCCGTGCTTTGCCTAGCCTTGCGTTGTCGTGCCTTAGCCTTGTTTCCCCTTGCCGTGCCGTTCCTTCCGTTACTCTTTCCTTGCCTTGCCGTGCATTGCCTAGCCTTGCGTTGTCGTGCATTAGCCTTGCCTTGCCTGACCGTGCCTTGCCTGGCCTTACCCTTTCCTTCCCTTGTCGTGCATTGCCTAGCCATGCGTTGTCGTGCCTTAGCCTTGTTTCCCTTTTCCGTGCCGTTCCTTTCCTTACCCTTACCTTGCCTTGCTTTCCCTTGCTTTCCTTGCATTCCGTTACTCTTTGCTTACCTTCCGTGCATTGCCTAGCCTTGCGTTGTTGTGCATTAGCCTTGCCTTGCCTCACCGTGCCTTGACTTGCGATACCCTTTCCTTGCCTTGCCGTGCATTGCCTAGCTTGCGTTGTCGTGCCTTACCCTTGTTTCCCCTTGCCGTGCCGTTCCTTCCCTTACCCTTGCCTTGCCTTGCTTTCCCGTGCCTTTCTTGCCTTCCGTTACTCTTTTCTTGCCTTCCGTGCATTGCCTAGCCTTGCGTTTTCGTGCCTTAGCCTTGCCTTGCCTCACCGTGCCTTGCCTTGCGTTACCCTTTCCTTGCCTTGCCGTGCATTGCCTAGCCTTCCGTTGTCGTGGATTAGCCTTGCTTCCCCTTGCCGTGCCGTTCCTTCCGTTACTCTTGCCTTGCCTTGCTTTCCCTTGCATTCCTTGCCTTCCGTTACTCTTTCCTTGCCTTGCCGTGTATTGCCTAGCCTTGCGTTGTCGTGCCTTAGCCTTGCCTTGCCTGACCGTACCTTGCCTTGCGTTACCCTTTCCTTGCGTTGCCGTGCATTGCCTAGCCTTGCGTTGTCGTGCCTTAGCCTTGTTTCCCCTTGCCGTGCCGGTCCTACCCTTAACTTGCCTTGATTTCCCTTGCCTTCCTTGCCTTCCGTTACTCCTTGCTTACCTTCCGTGCATTGCATAGCCTTGCGTTGTCGTGCATTAGCCTTGCCTCGCCTGACAGTGCCTTGCCTTGCGTTACCCTTTCCTTGCCTTGCCGTACATTGCCTAGCCGTGCGTTGTCGTGCATTAGCCTTGCCTTGCCTCACCGTGCCTTGCCTTGCGTTACCCTTTCCTTGCCTTGCCGTGCATTGCCTAGCTTGCGTTGTCGTGCCTTAGTCTTGTTTCCCCTTGCCGTGCCGTCCCTTCCCTTACCCTTAACTTGCCTTGCTTTCCCTTGCCTTCCTTGCCTTCCGTTACTCTTTGCTTACCTTCCGTGCATTGCCTAGCCTTGCGTTGTCGTGCCTTAACCTTGCCTCGCCTGACAGACTCTTGCCTTGCGTTACCATTTCATTGCCTGGCCGTGCATTCCCTAGCCGTGCGTTGCCGTGCCTTAGCCTTGTTTCCCCTTGCCGTGCCGTTCCTTCCGTTACCCTTGCCTTGCCTTGCTTTCCCTTGCCTTCCTTGCCTTCCGTTACTCTTTGCTTGCCTTCCCTACATTGCCTAGCCTTGCGTTGTCGTGCCTTAGCCTTGCCTCGCCTGACGGTGACTTCCCTTGCGTTACCCTTTCCTTGCCTTGCCGTGCATTGCCTAGCTTGCGTTGTCGTGCCTTAGCCTTGTTTCCCCTTGCCGTGCCGTTCCTTACCTTACTCTTAACTTGCCTTGCTTTCCCTTGCCTTCCTTGCCTTCCGTTACTCTTTGCTTACCTTCCGTGCATTGCTTAGCCTTGCGTTGTCGTGCCTTAGCCTTGCCTCGCCTGACCGTGCCTTGCCTTGCGTTACCCTTTCCTTGCCTTGCCGTGCATTGCCTAGCCTTGCGTTGTCGTGCCTTAGCCTTGTTTCCCCTTGCCGTGCCGTTCCTTCCGTTACTCTTTCCTTGCCTTGCCGTGCATTGCCTAGCCTTCCGTTGTCGTGCATTAGCCTTGCATTTCCTGACCGTGCCTTGCCTTGCGTTACCCTTTCCTTGCCTTGCCGTGCATTGCCTAGCCCTGCGTTGTCGTGCCTTAGCCTTGTTTCCCCTTGCCGTGCCGTTCCTTCCCTTACCCTTACCTTGCCTTGCTTTCCCTTGCTTTCCTTGCCTTCCGTTACTCTTTGCTTACCTTCCGTGCATTGCCTAGCCTTGCGTTGTCGTGCCTTAGCCTTGGTTCCCCTTGCCGCGCCGTTCCTTCCGTTACTCTTGCCTTGCCTTGCTTTCCCTTGCATTCCTTGCCTTCCGTTACTCTTTCCTTGCCTAGCCGTGCACTGCCTAGCCTTGCGTTGTCGTGCATTAGCCTTGCCTCGACTGACCGTGCCTTGCCTTGCTTTACCCTTTCCTTGCCTTGCCGTGCATTGCCTAGCCTTGCGTTGTCGTGCCTTAGCCTTGTTTCCCCTTGCCGTGCCGTGCCTTTTGTTACACTTGCCTTGCCTTGCTTTGCCTTGCCTTCCTTTCCTTCCGTTACTCTTTCCTTGCCTAGCCGTGCACTGCCTAGCCTTGCGTTGTCGTGCATTAGCCTTGCCTCGCCTGATCGTGCCTTGCCATGCGTTACCCTTTCCTTGCCTTGCCGTGCATTGCCTAGCTTGCGTTGTCGTGCCTTAGCCTTGTTTCCCCTTGCCGTGCCGTTCCTTCCCTTACCCTTAACTTGCCTTGCTTTCCCTTGCCTTCCTTGCCTTCCGTTACTCTTTGCTTACCTTCCGTGCATTGCCTAGCCTTGCGTTGTCGTGCCTTAACCTTGCCTCGCCTGACAGACTCTTGCCTTGCGTTACCCTTTCATTGCCTGGCCGTGCATTGCCTAGCCGTGCGTTGCCGTGCCTTAGCCTTGTTTCCCCTTGCCGTGCCGTTCCTTCCGTTACCCTTGCCTTGCCTTGCTTTCCCTTGCCTTCCTTGCCTTCCGTTACCCTTTCCTTGCCTTGCCGTGCATTGCCTAGCCCTGCGTTGTCGAGCCTTAGCCTTGTTTCCCCTTGCCGTGCCGTTCTTTCCCTTACCCTTACCTTGCCTTGCTTTCCCTTGCTTTCCTTGCCTTCCGTTACTCTTTGCTTACCTTCCGTGCATTGCCTAGCCGTGCGTTGTTGTGCATTAGCCTTGCCTTGCCTCACCGTGCCTTGACTTGCGTTACCCTTTCCTTGCCTTGCCGTGCATTGCCTAGCCCTGCGTTGTCGTGCCTTAGCCTTGTTTCCCCTTGCCGTGCCGTTCTTTCCCTTACCCTTACCTTGCCTTGCTTTCCCTTGCTTTCCTTGCCTTCCGTTACTCTTTGCTTACCTTCCGTGCATTGCCTAGCCGTGCGTTGTCGTGCATTAGCCTTGCCTTGCCTCACCGTGCCTTGACTTGCGTTACCCTTTCCTTGCCTTGCCGTGCATTGCCTAGCTTGCGTTGTCGTGCCTTAGCCTTGTTTCCCCTTGCCGTGCCGTGCCTTTTGTTACACTTGCCTTGCCTTGCTTTCCCTTGCCTTCCTTTCCTTCCGTTACTCTTTCCTTGCCTAGCCGTGCACTGCCAAGCCTTGCGTTGTCGTGCATTAGCCTTGCCTCGCCTGACCGTGCCTTGCCTTGCGTTACCCTTTCCTTGCCTTGCCGTGCTTTGCCTAGCTTGCGTTGTCGATCCTTAGCCTTGTTTCCCCTTGCCGTGCCGTGCCTTTTGTTACACTTGCCTTGCCTTGCTTTGCCTTGCCTTCCTTTCCTTGCCCTGTGCATTGCCTAGCCTTGCGTTGTCGTGCATTAGCCTTGCCTCGACTGACCGTGCCTTGCCTTGCGTTACCCTTTCCTTGCCTTGCCGTGCATTGCATAGCTTGCGTTGTCGTGCCTTAGCCTTGTTTCCCCTTGCCGTGCCGTTCCTTCCCTTACCCTTAACTTGCCTTGCTTTCCCTTGCCTTCCTTGCCTTCCGTTACTCTTTGCTTACCTTCCGTGCATTGCCTAGCCTTGCGTTGTCGTGCCTTAGCCTTGCCTCGCCTGACAGAGCCTTGCCTTGCGTTACCCTTTCCTTGCCTGGCCGTGCATTGCCTAGCCGTGCGTTGCCGTGCCTTAGCCTTGTTTCCCCTTGCCGTGCCGTTCCTTCCGTTACCCTTGCCTTGCCTTGCTTTCCCTTGCCTTCCTTGCCTTCCGTTACTCTTTGCTTGCCTTCCCTGCATTGCCTAGCCTTGCGTTGTCGTGCCTTAGCCTTGCCTCGCCTGACCGTGACTTCCCTTGCGTTACCCTTTCCTTGCCTTGCCGTGCATTGCCTAGACGTGCGTTGTTGTGCATTAGCCTTGCCTTGCCTCACCGTGCCTTGCCTTGCGTTACCCTTTCCTTGCCTTGCCGTGCATTGCCTAGCTTGCGTTGTCGTGCCTTAGCCTTGTTTCCCCTTGCCGTGCCGTTACTTCCCTTACTCTTGCCTTGCCTTGCTTTCCCTTGCCTTGCCTTGCTTTCCGTTACTCTTTTCTTGCCTTCCGTGCATTGCCTAGCCTTGCGTTGTCGTGCCTTAGCCTTGCCTCGCCTGACCGTGACTTGCCTTGCGTTACCCTTTCCTTGCCTTGCCGTGCATTGCCTAGCCTTGCGTTGTCGTGCCTTAGCCTTGCTTCCCCTTGCCGTGCCGTTCCTTCCGTTACTCTTGCCTTGCCTTTCTTTCCCTTGCATTCCTTGCCTTCCGTTACTCTTTCCTTGCCTTGCCGTGCATTGCCTAGTCTTGCGTTGTCGTGCCTTAGCCTTGCCTAGCCTGACAGTGCCTTGCCTTGCGTTACCCTTTCCTTGCCTGGCCGTGCATTGCCTAGCCGTGCGTTGTCGTGCCTTAGCCTTGTTTCACCTTGCCGTAGCCTTCCTTGCGCTGCCTTGCTTTGCCTTTCCTTCCATGCTTTCCGTTACACATTGCTTGCCTTCCGTGCATTGCGTAGCCTTCCGTTGTCGTGCCGTAGCCTTTTTTGACCTTGCCATAGCCTTGCTTGCGTTACCTTGCTTTGCCTTGCATTCCTTGCCTTCCGTTACTCTTTGCTTGCCTTCCGTGCATTGCGTAGCCTTGCATTGTCGTGCCTTAGCCTTGCCTCGCCTAACCGTGACTTCCCTTGCGTTACACTTTCGTTGCCTTGCCGTGCATTGCCTAGCCGTGCGTTGTCGTGCATTAGCCTTGCCTTGCCTCACCGTGTCTTGCCTTGCGTTACCCTTTCCTTGCCTTGCCATGCATTGCCTAGCCCTGCGTTGTCGAGCCTTAGCCTTGTTTCTCCTTGCCGTGCAGTTCCTTCCGTTACCCTTACCTTGCCTTTCTTTCCCTTGCTTTCCTTGCTTTCCATTACTCTTTGCTTACCTTCCGTGCATTGCCTAGCCTTGCGTTGTTGTGCATTAGCCTTGCCTTGCCTCACCGTGCCTTGACTTGCGTTACCCTTTCCTTGCCTTGCCGTGCATTGCCTAGCCCTGCGTTGTCGAGCCTTAGCCTTGTTTCTCATTGCCGTGCCGTTCTTTCCCTTACCCTTACCTTGCCTTGCTTTCCCTTGCTTTCCTTGCCTTCCATTACTCTTTGCTTACCTTCCGTGCATTGCCTAGCCGTGCGTTGTTGTGCATTAGCCTTGCCTTGCCTCACCGTGCCTTGACTTGCGTTACCCTTTCCTTGCCTTGCCGTGCATTGCCTAGCTTGCGTTGTCGTGCCTTAGCCTTGTTTCCCCTTGCCGTGCCGTGCCTTTTGTTACACTTGCCTTGCCTTGCTTTGCCTTGCCTTCCTTTCCTTCTGTTACTCTTTCCTTGCCTAGCCGTGCACTGCCAAGCCTTGCGTTGTCGTGCATTAGCCTTGCCTCGACTGACCGTGCCTTGCCTTGCGTTAATCTTTCCTTGCCTTACCGTGCTTTGCCTAGCTTGCGTTGTCGATCCTTAGCCTTGTTTCCCCTTGCCGTGCCGTGCCTTTTGTTACACTTGCCTTGCCTTGCTTTTCCTTGCCTTCCTTTCCTTCCGTTACTCTTTCCTTGCCTAGCCGTGCACTGCCTAGCCTTGCGTTGTCGTGCATTAGCCTTGCCTCGCCTGACCGTGCCTTGCCTTGCGTTACCCTTTCCTTGCCTTGCCGTGCATTGCCTAGCTTGCGTTGTCGTGCCTTAGCCTTGTTTCCCCTTGCCGTGCCGTTCCTTCCCTTACCCTTAACTTGCCTTGCTTTCCCTTGCCTTCCTTGCCTTCCGTTACTCTTTGCTTACCTTCCGTGCATTGCCTAGCCTTGCGTTGTCGTGCCTTAGCCTTGCCTCGCCTGACAGAGCCTTGCCTTGCGTTACCCTTTCCTTGCCTGGCCGTGCATTGCCTAGCCGTGCGTTGCCGTGCCTTAGCCTTGTTTCCCCTTGCCGTGCCGTTCCTTCCGTTACCCTTGCCTTGCCTTGCTTTCCCTTGCCTTCCTTGCCTTCCGTTACTCTTTGCTTGCCTTCCCTGCATTGCCTAGCCTTGCGTTGTCGTGCCTTAGCCTTGCCTCGCCTGACCGTGACTTCCCTTACTTTACCCTTTCCTTGCCTTGCCGTGCATTGCCTAGACGTGCGTTGTTGTGCATTAGCCTTGCCTTGCCTCACCGTGCCTTGCCTTGCGTTACCCTTTCCTTGCCTTGCCGTGCATTGCCTAGCTTGCGTTGTCGTGCCTTAGCCTTGTTTCCCCTTGCCGTGCCGTTACTTCCCTTACCCTTGCCTTGCCTTGCTTTCCCGTGCCTTTCTTGCCTTCCGTTACTCTTTTCTTGCCTTCCGTGCATTGCCTAGCCTTGCGTTTTCGTGCCTTAGCCATGCCTTGCCTCACCGTGCCTTGCCTTGCGTTACCCTTTCCTTGCCTTGCCGTGCATTGCCTAGCCTTGCGTTGTCGTGCCTTAGCCTTGTTTCCCCTTGCCGTGCCGTTCCTTCCGTTACTCTTGCCTTGCCTTGCTTTCCCTTGCATTCCTTGCCTTCCGTTACTCTTTCCTTGCCTTGCCGTGCATTGCCTAGTCTTGCGTTGTCGTGCCTTAGCCTTGCCTAGCCTGACAGTGCCTTGCCTTGCGTTACCCTTTCCTTGCCTGGCCGTGCATTGCCTAGCCGTGCGTTGTCGTGCCTTAGCCTTGTTTCACCTTGCCGTAGCCTTCCTTGCGCTGCCTTGCTTTGCCTTTCCTTCCATGCTTTCCGTTACACATTGCTTGCCTTCCGTGCATTGCGTAGCCTTCCGTTGTCGTGCCGTAGCCTTTTTTGACCTTGCCATAGCCTTGCTTGCGTTACCTTGCTTTGCCTTGCATTCCTTGCTTTCCGTTACTCTTTGCTTGCCTTCCGTGCATTGCCTAGCCTTGCATTGTCGTGCCTTAGCCTTGCCTCGCCTAACCGTGACTTCCCTTGCGTTACACTTTCGTTGCCTTGCCGTGCATTGCCTAGCCGTGCGTTGTCTTGCATTAGCCTTGCCTTGCCTCACCGTGTCTTGCCTTGCGTTACCCTTTCCTTGCCTTGCCATGCATTGCCTAGCCCTGCGTTGTCGTGCCTTAGCCTTGTTTCCCCTTGCCGTGCAGTTCCTTCCGTTACCCTTACCTTGCCTTTCTTTCCCTTGCTTTCCTTGCCTTCCATTACTCTTTGCTTACCTTCCGTGCATTGCCTAGCCTTGCGTTGTTGTGCATTAGCCTTGCCTTGCCTCACCGTGCCTTGACTTGCGTTACCCTTTCCTTGCCTTGCCGTGCATTGCCTAGCTTGCGTTGTCGTGCCTTAGCCTTGTTTCCCCTTGCCGTGCCGTGCCTTTTGTTTCACTTGCCTTGCATTGCTTTGCCTTGCCTTCCTTTCCTTCTGTTACTCTTTCCTTGCCTAGCCGTGCACTGCCAAGCCTTGCGTTATCGTGCATTAGCCTTGCCTCGACTGACCTTGCCTTGCCTTGCGTTAACGTTTCCTTGCCTTACCGTGCATTGCCTAGCTTGCGTTGTCGATCCTTAGCCTTGTTTCCCCTTGCCGTGCCGTGCCTTTTGTTACACTTGCCTTGCCTTGCTTTCCCTTGCCTTCCTTACTTTCCGTTACTCTTTGCTTACCTTCCGTGCATTGCCTAGCCTTGCGTTGTCGTGCCTTAGCCTTGCCTCGCCTGACAGAGCCTTGCCTTGCGTTACCCTTTCCTTGCCTGGCCGTGCATTGCCTAGCCGTGCGTTGCCGTGCCTTAGGCTTGTTTCCCCTTGCCTTGCCGTTCCTTCCGTTACCCTTGCCTTGCCTTGCTTTCCCTTGCCTTCCTTGCCTTCCGTTACTCTTTGCTTGCCTTCCCTGCATTGCCTAGCCTTGCGTTGTCGTGCCTTAGCCTTGCCTCGCCTGACCGTGACTTCCCTTGCGTTACCCTTTCCTTGCCTTGCCGTGCATTGCCTAGACGTGCGTTGTTGTGCATTAGCCTTGCCTTGCCTCACCGTGCCTTGCCTTGCGTTACCCTTTCCTTGCCTTGCCGTGCATTGCCTAGCTTGCGTTGTCGTGCCTTAGCCTTGTTTCCCCTTGCCGTGCCGTTCCTTCCCTTACACTTGCCTTGCCTTGCTTTCCCTTGCCTTCCTTGCCTTCCGTTACTCTTTGCTTGCCTTCCGTGCATTGCCTAGCCTTGCGTTTTCGTGCCTTAGCCTTGCCTTGCCTCACCGTGCCTTGCCTTGCGTTACCCTTTCCTTGCCTTGCCGTGCATTGCCTAGCCTTGCGTTGTCGTGCCTTAGCCTTGTTTCCCCTTGCCGCGCCGTTCCTTCCGTTACTCTTGCCTTGCCTTGCTTTCCCTTGCATTCCTTGCCTTCCGTTACTCTTTGCTTGCCTGCCGTGCACTGCCAAGCCTTGCGTTGTCGTGCATTAGCCTTGCCTCGACTGACCGTGCCTTGCCTTGCGTTACCCTTTCCTTGCCTTGCCGTGCATTGCCTAGCTTGCGTTGTCGAGCCTTAGCCTTGTTTCCCCTTGCCGTGCCGTGCCTTTTGTTACACTTGCTTTGCCTTGCTTTGCCTTGCCTTCCTTTCCTTCCGTTACTCTTTCCTTGCCTAGCTGTGCACTGCCTAGCCTTGCGTTGTCGTGCATTAGCCTTGCCTCGCCTGATCGTGCCTTGCCATGCGTTACCCTTTCCTTGCCTTGCCGTGCATTGCCTAGCTTGCGTTGTCGTGCCCTAGCCTTGTTTCCCCTTGCCGTGCCTTTCCTTCCCTTACACTTAACTTGTCTTGCTTTCCCTTGCCTTCCTTGCCTTCCGTTACTCTTTGCTTACCTTCCGTGCATTGCCTAGCCTTGCGTTGTCGTGCCTTAGCCTTGCCTCGCCTGACAGACTCTTGCCTTGCGTTACCCTTTCATTGCCTGGCCGTGCATTCCCTAGCCGTGCGTTGCCGTGCCTTAGCCTTGTTTCCCCTTGCCGTGCCGTTCCTTCCGTTACCCTTGCCTTGCCTTGCTTTCCCTTGCCTTCCTTGCCTTCCGTTACTCTTTGCTTGCCTTCCCTACATTGCCTAGCCTTGCGTTGTCGTGCCTTAGCCTTGCCTCGCCTGACGGTGACTTCCCTTGCGTTACCCTTTCCTTGCCTTGCCGTGCATTGCCTGCCTGCCTCACCGTGCCTTGCCTTGCGTTACCCTTTCCTTGCCTTGCCGTGCATTGCCTAGCTTGCGTTGTCGTGCCTTAGCCTTGTTTCCCCTTGCCGTGCCGTTCCTTACCTTACTCTTAACTTGCCTTGCTTTCCCTTGCCTTCCTTGCCTTCCGTTACTCTTTGCTTACCTTCCGTGCCTTGCCTAGCCTTGCGTTATCGGGCCTTAGCCTTGCCTCGCCTGACAGTGCCCTGCCTTGCGTTAACCTTTCCTTGCCTTGCCGTGCATTGCCTAGCCTTGCGTTGTCGTGCCTTAGCCTTGTTTCCCCTTGCCCTGCCGTTCCTTCCGTTACTCTTTCCTTGCCTTGCCGTGCATTGCCTAGCCTTCCGTTGTCGTGCATTAGCCTTGCATTGCCTGACCGTGCCTTGCCTTGCGTTACCCTTTCCTTGCCTTGCCGTGCATTGCCTAGCCCTGAGTTGTCGAGCCTTAGCCTTGTTTCTCCTTGCCGTGCCGTTCCTTCCCTTACCCTTACCTTGCCTTGCTTTCCCTTGCTTTCCTTGCCTTCCATTTCTCTTTGCTTACCTTCCGTGCATTGCCTAGCCTTGCGTTGTTGTGCATTAGCCTTGCCTTGCCTCACCGTACCTTGACTTGCGTTACCCTTTCCTTGCCTTGCCGTGCATTGCCTAGCTTGCGTTGTCGTGCCTTACCCTTGTTTCCCCTTGCCGTGCCGTGCCTTTTGTTTCACTTGCCTTGCATTGCTTTGCCTTGCCTTCCTTTCCTTCTGTTACTCTTTCCTTTCCTAGCCGTGCACTGCCAAGCCTTGCGTTATCGTGCATTAGCCTTGCCTCGACTGACCGTGCCTTGCCTTGCGTTAACGTTTCCTTGCCTTACCGTGCATTGCGTAGCTTGCGTTGTCGATCCGTAGCCTTGTTTCCCCTTGCCGTGCCGTGCCTTTTGTTACACTTGCCTTGCCTTGCGTTGTCGTGCCTTAGCCTTGCCTCGCCTGACCGTGCCTTGCCTTGCGTTACCCTTTCCTTGCCTTGCCGTGCATTGCCTAGCCGTGCGTTGCCGTGCCTTAGGCTTGTTTCCCCTTGCCGTGCCGTTCCTTCCGTTACCCTTGCCTTGCCTTGCTTTCCCTTGCCTTCCTTGCCTTCCGTTACTCTTTGCTTGCCTTCCCTGCATTGCCTAGCCTTGCGTTGTCGTGCCTTAGCCTTGCCTCGCCTGACCGTGACTTCCCTTGCGTTGCCCTTTCCTTGCCTTGCCGTGCATTGCCTAGACCTGCGTTGTTGTGCATTAGCCTTGCCTTGCCTCACCGTGCCTTGCCTTGCGTTACCCTTTCCTTGCCTTGCCGTGCATTGCCTAGCTTGCGTTGTCGTGCCTTAGCCTTGTTTCCCCTTGCCGTGCCGTTCCTTCCCTTACCCTTGCCTTGCCTTGCTTTCCCTTGCCTTTCTTGCCTTCCGTTACTCTTTTCTTGCCTTCCGTGCAATGCCTAGCCTTGCGTTTTCGTGCCTTAGCCTTGCCTTGCCTCACCGTGCCTTGCATTGCGTTACCCTTTCCTTGCCTACCCGGGCATTGCATAGCCTTGCGTTGTCGTGCCTTAGCATTGCTTCCCCTTGCCGTGCCGTTCCTTCCGTTACTCTTGCCTTGCCTTGCTTTCCCTTGCATTCCTTGCCTTCCGTTACTCTTTCCTTGCCTTGCCGTGTATTGCCTAGCCTTCCGTTGTCGTCCATTAGCCTTGCCTTGCCTGACCGTACCTTGCCTTGCGTTACCCTTTCCTTGCGTTGCCGTGCATTACCTAGCTTGCGTTGTCGTGCGTTAGCCCTGTTTCCCCTTGCCGTGCCGTTCCTTCCCTTACCCTTAACTTGCCTTGCTTTCCCTTGCCTTCCTTGCCTTCCGTTACTCTTTGCTTACCTTCCGTGCATTGCCTAGCCTTGCGATGTCGTGCCTTAGCCTTGCCTCGCCTGACCGTGCCTTGCCTTGCGTTACCCTCTCCTTCCCTTGCCGTGAAGTGCCTAGCCGTGCGTTGTCGTGCATTAGCCTTGCCTTCCCTCACCGTGCCTTGCCTTGCGTTACCCTTTCCTTGCCTTGCCGTGCTTTGCCTAGCCTTGCGTTGTCGTGCCTTAGCCTTGTTTCCCCTTGCCGTGCCGTTCCTTCCGGTACTCTTGCGTTGCCTTCCTTTCCCTTGCATTCCTTACCTTCCGTTACTCTTTCCTTGCCTTGCCGTGCATTGCCTAGCCTTCCGTTGTCGTGCATTAGCCTTGCCTTTCCTGACCGTGCCTTCCCTTGCGTTACCCTTTCCTTGCCTTGCCGTGCATTGCCTAGCCCTGCGTTGTCGTGCCTTAGCCTTGTTTCCCCTTGCCGCGCCGTTCCTTCCGTTACTCTTGCCTTGCCTTGCTTTCCCTTGCATTCCTTGCCTTCCGTTACTCTTTCCTTGCCTAGGCGTGCACTGCCAAGCCTTGCGTTGTCGTGCATTAGCCTTGCCTCGACTGACCGTGCCTTGCCTTGCGTTACCCTTTCCTTGCCTTGCCGTGCATTGCCTAGCTTGAGTTGTCGAGCCTTAGCCTTGTTTCCCCTTGCCGTGCCGTGCCTTTTGTTACACTGGCTTTGCCTTGCTTTGCCTTGCCTTCCTTTCCTTCCGTTAATCTTTCCTTGCCTAGCTGTGCACTGCCTAGCCTTGCGTTGTCGTGCATTAGCCTTGCCTCGCCTGATCGTGCCTTGCCATGCGTTACCCTTTCCTTGCCTTGCCGTGCATTGCCTAGCTTGCGTTGTCGTGCCCTAGCCTTGTTTCCCCTTGCCGTGCCGTTCCTTCCCTTACCCTTAACTTGCCTTGATTTCCCTTGCCTTCCTTGCCTTCCGTTACTCTTTGCTTACCTTCCGTGCATTGCCGATCCTTGCCTTGTCGTGCCTTAACCTTGCCTCGCCTGACAGAGTCTTCACTTGCGTTACCCTTTCCTTGCCTGGCCGTGCATTGCCTAGCCGTGCGTTGCCGTGCCTTAGCCTTGTTTCCCCTTGCCGTGCCGTTCCTTCCGTTACCCTTGCCTTGCCTTGCTTTCCCTTGCCTTCCTTGCCTTCCGTTACCCTTTCCTTGCCTTGCCGTGCATTGCCTAGCCTTGCGTTGTCGTGCCTTAGCCTTGTTTCCCCTTGCCGTGCCGTTCCTTCCCTTACCCTTACCTTGCCTTGCTTTCCCTTGCTTTCCTTGCCTTCCATTACTCTTTACTTACCTTCCGTGCATTGCCTAGCCGTGCGTTGTTGTGCATTAGCCTTGCCTTGCCTCACCGTGTCTTGACTTGCGTTACCCTTTCCTTGCCTTTCCGTGCATTGCCTAGCTTGCGTTGTCGTGCCTTAGCCTTCTTTCCCCTTGCCGTGCCGTGCCTTTTGTTTCACTTGCCTTGCATTGCTTTGCCTTGCCTTCCTTTCCTTCTGTTACTCTTTCCTTGCCTAGCCGTGCACTGCCAAGCCTTGCGTTGTCGTGCATTAGCCTTGCCTCGACTGACCGTGCCTTGCCTTGCGTTAACCTTTCCTTGCCTTACCGTGCTTTGCCTAGCTTGCGTTGTCGATCCTTAGCCTTGTTTCCCCTTGCCGTGCCGTGCCTTTTGTTACACTTGCCTTGCCTTGCTTTGCCTTGCCTTCCTTTCCTTCCGTTACTCTTTCCTTGCCTAGCCGTGCACTGCCTAGCCTTGCGTTGTCGTGCATTAGCCTTGCCTCGCCTGATCGTGCCTTGCCTTGCGTTACCCTTTCCTTGCCTTGCCGTGCATTGCCTAGCTTGCGTTGTCGTGCCTTAGCCTTGTTTCCCCTTGCCGTGCCGTTCCTTCCCTTACCCTTAACTTGCCTTGCTTTCCCTTGCCTTCCTTGCCTTCCGTTACTCTTTGCTTACCTTCCGTGCATTGCCTAGCCTTGCGTTGTCGTGCCTTAGCCTTGCCTCGCCTGACAGAGCCTTGCCTTGCGTTACCCTTTCCTTGCCTGGCCGTGCATTGCCTAGCCGTGCGTTGCCGTGCCTTAGCCTTGTTTCCCCTTGCCGTGCCGTTCCTTCCGTTACCCTTGCCTTGCCTTGCTTTCCCTTGCCTTCCTTGCCTTCCTTGCCTTCCGTTACTCTTTGCTTGCCTTCCCTGCATTACCTAGCCTTGCGTTGTCGTGCCTTAGCCTTGCCTCGCCTGACCGTGCCTTCCCTTGCTTTACCCTTTCCTTACCTTGCGCTGCCTGGCCTAGCCGTGCGTTGTCGTGCATTAGCCTTGCCTTGCCTCACCGTGCCTTGCCTTGCGTTACCCTTTCCTTGCCTTGCCGTGCATTGCCTACCTTGCGTTGTCGTGCCTTAGCCTTGTTTCCCCTTGCCGTGCCTTTCCTTCCGTTACCCTTGCCTTGCCTTGCTTTCCCGTGCCTTTCTTGCCTTCCGTTACTCTTTTCTTGCCTTCCGTGCATTGCCTAGCCTTGTGTTTTCGTGCCTTAGCCATGCCTTGCCTCACCGTGCCTTGCCTTCCGTTACCCTTTCCTTGCCTTGCCGTGCATTGCCTAGCCTTGCGTTGTCGTGCCTTAGCCTTGCTTCCCCTTGCCGTGCCGTTCCTTCCGTTACTCTTGCCTTGCCTTTCTTTCCCTTGCATTCCTTGCCTTCCGTTACTCTTTCCTTGCCTTGCCGTGCATTGCCTAGTCTTGCGTTGTCGTGCCTTAGCCTTGCCTAGCCTGACAGTGCCTTGCCTTGCGTTACCCTTTCCTTGCCTGGCCGTGCATTGCCTAGCCGTGCGTTGTCGTGCCTTAGCCTTGTTTCACCTTGCCGTAGCCTTCCTTGCGCTGCCTTGCTTTGCCTTTCCTTCCATGCTTTCCGTTACACATTGCTTGCCTTCCGTGCATTGCGTAGCCTTCCGTTGTCGTGCCGTAGCCTTTTTTGACCTTGCCATAGCCTTGCTTGCGTTACCTTGCTTTGCCTTGCATTCCTTGCTTTCCGTTACTCTTTGCTTGCCTTCCGTGCATTGCCTAGCCTTGCATTGTCGTGCCTTAGCCTTGCCTCGCCTAACCGTGACTTCCCTTGCGTTACACTTTCGTTGCCTTGCCGTGCATTGCCTAGCCGTGCGTTGTCGTGCATTAGCCTTGCCTTGCCTCACCGTGTCTTGCCTTGCGTTACCCTTTCCTTGCCTTGCCATGCATTGCCTAGCCCTGCGTTGTCGAGCCTTAGCCTTGTTTCTCCTTGCCGTGCAGTTCCTTCCGTTACCCTTACCTTGCCTTTCTTTCCCTTGCTTTCCTTGCCTTCCATTACTCTTTGATTACCTTCCGTGCATTGCCTAGCCTTGCGTTGTCGTGCCTTAGCCTTGCCTCGCCTGACAGTGCCTTGCCTTGCGTTACCCATTCATTGCTTGGCCGTGCATTGCCTAGTCGTGCGTTGCCGTGCCTTAGCCTTGTTTCGCCTTGCCGAGTCGTTCCTTCCGTTAACCTTGCCTTGCCTTGCTTTCCCTTGCCTTCCTTGCCTTCCGTTACTCTTTGCTTGCCTTCCCTGCATTGCCTAGCCTTGCGTTGTCGTGCCTTAGACTTGCCTCGCCTGACCGTGACTTCCCTTGCGTTACCCTTTCCTTGCCTTGCCGTGCATTGCCTACCCGTGCGTTGTTGTGCATTAGCCTTGCCTTGCCTCACCGTGCCTTGACTTGCGTTACCCTTTCCTTGCCTTGCCGTGCATTGCCTAACTTGCGTTGTCGTGCCTTACCCTTGTTTCCCCTTGCCGTGCCGTGCCTTTTTTTTCACTTGCCTTGCATTGCTTTGCCTTGCCTTCCTTTCCTTCTGTTACTCTTTCCTTGCCTAGCCGTGCACTGCCAAGCCTTGCGTTGTCGTGCATTAGCCTTGCCTCGACTGACCGTGCCTTGCCTTGCGTTAACCTTTCCTTGCCTTACCGTGCATTGCCTAGCTTGCGTTGTCGAGCCTTAGCCTTGTTTCCCCTTGCCGTGCCGTGCCTTTTGTTACACTTGCCTTGCCTTGCTTTGCCTTGCCTTCCTTTCCTTCCGTTACTCTTTCCTTGCCTAGTCGTGCATTGCCTAGCTTGCGTTGTCGTGCCTTAGCCTTGTTTCCGCTTGCCGTGCCGTTCCTTCCCTTACCCTTAACTTGCCTTGCTTTCCCTTGCCTTCCTTGCCTTCCGTTACTCTTTGCTTACCTTCCGTGCAATGCCTCGCCTTGCGTTGTCGTGCCTTAGCCTTGCCTCGCCTGACCGTGCCTTGCCTTGCGTTACTCTTTCCTTGCCTTGCCGTGCATTGCCTAGACGTGCGTTGTCGTGCATTAGCCTTTCCTTGCCTCACCGTGCCTTGCCTTGCGTTACCCTTTCCTTGCCTTGCCGTGCATTGCCTAGCTTGCGTTGTCGAGTCTTAGCCTTGTTTCCCCTTGCCGTGCCGTGCCTTTTGTTACACTTGCCTTGCCTTGCTTTGCCTTGCCTTCCTTTCCTTCCGTTACTCTTTCCATGCCTAGCCGTGCACTGCCTATCCTTGCGTGGTCGTGCATTAGCCTTGCCTCGCCTGATCGTGCCTTGCCATGCGTTACCCTTTCCTTTCCTTGCCGTGCATTGCCCAGCTTGCGTTGTCGTGCCTTAGCCTTGTTTCCCCTTGCCGTGCCGTTCCTTCCCTTACTCTTAACTTGCCTTGCTTTCCCTTGCCTTCCTTGCCTTCCGTTACTCTTTGCTTACCTTCCGTGCATTGCCTAGCCTTGAGTTGTCGTGCCTTAGCCTTGCCTCGCCTGACCGTGCCTTGCCTTGCGTTACCCTCTCCTTCACTTGCCGTGCTTTGCCTAGCCGTGCGTTGTCGTGCATTAGCCTTGCCTTGCCTCACCGTGCCTTGCCTTGCGTTACCCTTTCCTTGCTTTGCCGTGCTTTGCCTAGCCTTGCGTTGTCGTGCCTTAGCCTTGTTTCCCCTTGCCGTAGCCTTCCTTGCGCTGCCTTGCTTTGCCTATCCTTCCTTGCTTTCCGTTACACATTGCTTGCCTTCCGTGCATTGCGTAGCCTTGCGTCGTCGTGCCGTAGCCTTTTTTGACCTTGCCATAGCCTTGCTTATGTTACCTTGCTTTGCCTTGCATTCCTTGCATTCCGTTACTCTTTGCTTGCCTTCCGTGCATTGCCTAGCCTTGCATTGTCGTGCCTTAGCCTTGCCTCGCCTAACCGTGACTTCCCTTGCGTTACACTTTCCTTGCCTTGCCGTGCATTGCCTAGCCGTGCGTTGTCGTGCATTAGCCTTGCCTTGCCTCACCGTGCCTTGCCTTGCGTTACCCTTTCCTTGCCTTGCCGTGCATTGCCTAGCCCTGCGTTGTCGAGCCTTAGCCTTGTTTCTCCTTGCCGTGCCGTTCCTTCCCTTACCCTTACCTTCCCTTTCTTTCCCTTGCTTTCCTTGCCTTCCGTTACTCTTTGCTTACCTTCCGTGCATTGCCTAGCCTTGCGTTGTCGTGCCTTAGCCTTGCCCCTCCTGACAGTGCCTTGCCTTGCGTTACCCTTTCCTTGCTTGGCCGTGCATTGCCTAGTCGTGCGTTGCAATGCCTTAGCCTTGTTTCCCCTTGCCGAGTCGTTCCTTCCGTTAACCTTGCCTTGCCTTGCTTTCCCTTGCCTTCCTTGCCTTCCGTTACTCTTTGCTTGCCTTCCCTGCATTGCCTAGCCTTGCGTTGTCGTGCCTTAGCCTTGCCTCGCCTGACCGTGACTTCCCTTGCGTTACCCTTTCCTTGCCTTGCCGTGCATTGCCTAGCCGTGCGTTGTTGTGCATTAGCCTTGCCTTGCCTCACCGTGCCTTGACTTGCGTTACCCTTTCCTTGCCTTGCCGTGCATTGCCTAGCTTGCGTTGTCGTGCCTTACCCTTGTTTCCCCTTGCCGTGCCGTGCCTTTTTTTTCAATTGCCTTGCATTGCTTTGCCTTGCCTTCCTTTGCTTCTGTTACTCTTTCCTTGCCTAGCCGTGCACTGCCTAGCCTTGCGTTGTCGTGCATTAGCCTTGCCTCGCCTGACCGTGCCTTGCCTTGCGTTACCCTTTCCTTGCCTTGCCGTGCATTGCCTAGCTTGCGTTGTCGTGCCTTAGCCTTGTTTCCCCTTGCCGTGCCGTTCCTTTTGTTACACTTGCCTTGCCTTGCTTTGCCTTGCCTTCCTTTCCTTCCGTTACTCTTTCCTTGCCTAGCCGTGCACTGCCTAGCCTTGCGTTGTCGTGCATTAGCCTTGCCTCGACTGACCGTGCCTTGCCTTGCGTTAATCTTTCCTTGCCTTACCGTGCTTTGCCTAGCTTGCGTTGTCGATCCTTAGCCTTGTTTCCCCTTGCCGTGCCGTGCCTTTTGTTACACTTGCCTTGCCTTGCTTTTCCTTGCCTTCCTTTCCTTCCGTTACTCTTTCCTTGCCTAGCCGTGCACTGCCTAGCCTTGCGTTGTCGTGCATTAGGCTTGCCTCGCCTGACCGTGCCTTGCCTTGCGTTACCCTTTCCTTGCCTTGCCGTGTTTTGCCTTGCTTGCGTTGTCGTGCCTTAGCCTTGTTTCCCCTTGCCGTGCCGTTCCTTCCCTTACCCTTAACTTGCCTTGCTTTCCCTTGCCTTCCTTGCCTTCCGTTACTCTTTGCTTACCTTCCGTGCATTGCCTAGCCTTGCGTTGTCGTGCCTTAGCCTTGCCTCGCCTGACAGAGCCTTGCCTTGCGTTACTCTTTCCTTGCCTGGCCGTGCATTGCCTAGCCGTGCGTTGTCGTGCCTTAGCCTTGTTTCCCCTTGCCGTGCCGTTCCTTCCGTTACCCTTGCCTTGCCTTGCTTTCCCTTGCCTTCCTTGCCTTCCTTGCCTTCCGTTACTCTTTGCTTGCCTTCCGTGCATTGCCTAGCCTTGCGTTGTCGTGCCTTAGCCTTGCCTCGCCTGACCGTGCCTTCCCTTGCGTTACCCTTTCCTTGCCTTGCCGTGCATTGCCTAGCCGTGCGTTGTCGTGCATTAGCCTTGCCTTGCCTCACCGTGCCTTGCCTTGCGTTACCCTTTCCTTGCCTTGCCGTGCATTGCCTAGCTTGCGTTGTCGTGCCTTAGCCTTGTTTCCCCTTGCCGTGCCGTTCCTTCCCTTACCCTTGCCTTGCCTTGCTTTCCCTTGCCTTCCTTGCCTTCCGTTACTCTTTTCTTGCCTTCCGTGCATTGCCTAGCCGTGCGTTGTCGTGCCTTAGCCTTGCCTTGCCTCACCGTGCCTTGCCTTGCGTTACCCTTTCCTTGCCTTGCCGTGCATTGCCTAGCCTTGCGTTGTCGTGCCTTAGCCTTGTTTCCCCTTGCCGTGCCGTTCCTTCCGTTACTCTTGCCTTGCCTTGCTTTCCCTTGCATTCCTTGCCTTCCGTTACTCTTTCCTTGCCTTGCCGTGCATTGCCTAGTCTTGCGTTGTCGTGCCTTAGCCTTGCCTCGCCTGACAGTGCCTTGCCTTGCGTTACCCTTTCCTTGCCTGGCCGTGCATTGCCTAGCCGTGCGTTGTCGTGCCTTAGCCTTGTTTCACCTTGCCGTAGCCTTCCTTGCGCTGCCTTGCTTTGCCTTTCCTTCCATGCTTTCCGTTACACATTGCTTGCCTTCCGTGCATTGCGTAGCCTTGCGTTGTCGTGCCGTAGCCTTTTTTGACCTTGCCATAGCCTTGCTTGCGTTACCTTGCTTTGCCTTGCATTCCTTGCTTTCCGTTACTCTTTGCTTGCCTTCCGTGCATTGCCTAGCCTTGCATTGTCGTGCCTTAGCCTTGCCTCGCCTAACCGTGACTTCCCTTGCGTTACACTTTCGTTGCCTTGCCGTGCATTGCCTAGCCGTGCGTTGTCGTGCATTAGCCTTGCCTTGCCTCACCGTGTCTTGCCTTGCGTTACCCTTTCCTTGCCTTGCCGTGCATTGCCTAGCCGTGCGTTGTCGTGCCTTAGCCTTGTTTCCCCTTGCCGTGCCGTTCCTTCCCTTACCCTTACCTTGCCTTGCTTTCCCTTGCCTTCCTTGCCTTCCGTTACTCTTTGCTTACCTTCCGTGCATTGCATAGCCTTGCGTTGTCGTGCCTTAGCCTTGCCTCGCCTGACCGTGCCTTGCCTTGCGTTACCCTTTCCTTGCCTGGCCGTGCATTGCCTAGCCGTGCGTTGCCGTGCCTTAGCCTTGTTTCCCCTTGCCGAGCCGTTCCTTCCGTTAACCTTGCCTTGCCTTGCTTTCCCTTGCCTTCCTTGCCTTCCGTTACTCTTTGCTTGCCTTCCCTGCATTGCCTAGCCTTGCGTTGTCGTGCCTTAGACTTGCCTCGCCTGACCGTGACTTCCCTTGCGTTACCCTTTCCTTGCCTTGCCGTGCATTGCCTACCCGTGCGTTGTTGTGCATTAGCCTTGCCTTGCCTCACCGTGCCTTGACTTGCGTTACCCTTTCCTTGCCTTGCCGTGCATTGCCTAGCTTGCGTTGTCGTGCCTTACCCTTGTTTCCCCTTGCCGTGCCGTGCCTTTTGTTACACTTGCCTTGCCTTGCTTTGCCTTGCCTTCCTTTCCTTCTGTTACTCTTTCCTTGCCTAGCCGTGCACTGCCAAGCCTTGCGTTGTCGTGCATTAGCCTTGCCTCGACTGACCGTGCCTTGCCTTGCGTTAACCTTTCCTTGCCTTACCGTGCATTGCCTAGCTTGCGTTGTCGAGCCTTAGCCTTGTTTCCCCTTGCCGTGCCGTGCCTTTTGTTACACTTGCCTTGCCTTGCTTTGCCTTGCCTTCCTTTCCTTCCGTTACTCTTTCCTTGCCTAGTCGTGCATTGCCTAGCTTGCGTTGTCGTGCCTTAGCCTTGTTTCCGCTTGCCGTGCCGTTCCTTCCCTTACCCTTAACTTGCCTTGCTTTCCCTTGCCTTCCTTGCCTTCCGTTACTCTTTGCTTACCTTCCGTGCATTGCCTAGCCTTGCGTTGTCGTGCATTAGCCTTGCCTCGCCTGACCGTGCCTTGCCTTGCGTTACCCTCTCCTTGCCTTGCCGTGCATTGCCTAGCCGTGCGTTGTCGTGCATTAGCCTTTCCTTGCCTCACCGTGCCTTGCCTTGCGTTACCCTTTCCTTGCCTTGCCGTGCATTGCCTAGCTTGCGTTGTCGAGTCTTAGCCTTGTTTCCCCTTGCCGTGCCGTGCCTTTTGTTACACTTGCCTTGCCTTGCTTTGCCTTGCCTTCCTTTCCTTCCGTTACTCTTTCCATGCCTAGCCGTGCACTGCCTATCCTTGCGTGGTCGTGCATTAGCCTTGCCTCGCCTGATCGTGCCTTGCCATGCGTTACCCTTTCCTTTCCTTGCCGTGCATTGCCCAGCTTGCGTTGTCGTGCCTTAGCCTTGTTTCCCCTTGCCGTGCCGTTCCTTCCCTTACCCTTAACTTGCCTTGCTTTCCCTTGCCTTCCTTGCCTTCCGTTACTCTTTGCTTACCTTCCGTGCATTGCCTAGCCTTGCGTTGTCGTGCCTTAGCCTTGCCTCGCCTGACCGTGCCTTGCCTTGCGTTACCCTCTCCTTCACTTGCCGTGCTTTGCCTAGCCGTGCGTTGTCGTGCATTAGCCTTGCCTTGCCTCACCGTGCCTTGCCTTGCGTTACCCTTTCCTTGCTTTGCCGTGCTTTGCCTAGCCTTGCGTTGTCGTGCCTTAGCCTTGTTTCCCCTTGCCGTAGCCTTCCTTGCGCTGCCTTGCTTTGCCTATCCTTCCTTGCTTTCCGTTACACATTGCTTGCCTTCCGTGCATTGCGTAGCCTTGCGTCGTCGTGCCGTAGCCTTTTTTGACCTTGCCATAGTCTTGATTGCGTTGCCTTGCTTTGCCTTGCATTCCTTGCATTCCGTTACTCTTTGCTTGCCTTCCGTGCATTGCCTACCCTTGCGTTGTCGTGCCTTAGCCTTGGCTCGCCTGACCGTGCCTTGCCTTGCGTTACCCTTTCCTTGCCTTGACGTGCATTGCCTAGCCGTGCGTTGTCGTGCCTTAGCCTTGCCTTGCCTCACCGTGCCTTGCCTTGCGTTACCCTTTCCTTGCCTTGCCGTGCATTGCCTAGCCGTGCGTTGTCGTGCCTTAGCCTTGTTTCCAATTGCCGTGCCGTGCCGTTCCTTCCCTTACCCTTACCTTGCCTTGCTTTCCCTTGCTTTCCTTGCCTTCCATTTCTCTTTGCTTACCTTCCGTGCATTGCCTAGCCTTGCGTTGTCGTGCCTTAGCCTTGCCCCTCCTGACAGTGCCTTGCCTTGCGTTACCCTTTCCTTGCTTGGCCGTGCATTGCCTAGTCGTGCGTTGCAATGCCTTAGCCTTGTTTCCCCTTGCCGAGTCGTTCCTTCCGTTAACCTTGCCTTGCCTTGCTTTCCCTTGCCTTCCTTGCCTTCCGTTACTCTTTGCTTGCCTTCCGTGCATTGCCTAGCCTTGCGTTGTCGTGCCTTAGACTTGCCTCGCCTGACCGTGACTTCCCTTGCGTTACCCTTTCCTTGCCTTGCCGTGCATTGCCTAGCCGTGCGTTGTTGTGCATTAGCCTTGCCTTGCCTCACCGTGCCTTGACTTGCGTTACCCTTTCCTTGCCTTGCCGTGCATTGCCTAGCTTGCGTTGTCGTGCCTTACCCTTGTTTCCCCTTGCCGTGCCGTGCCTTTTTTTTCAATTGCCTTGCATTGCTTTGCCTTGCCTTCCTTTGCTTCTGTTACTCTTTCCTTGCCTAGCCGTGCACTGCCAAGCCTTGCGTTGTCGTGCATTAGCCTTGCCTCGACTGACCGTGCCTTGCCTTGCGTTAACCTTTCCTTGCCTTACCGTGCATTGCCTAGCTTGCGTTGTCGAGCCTTAGCCTTGTTTCCCCTTGCCGTGCCGTTCCTTTTGTTACACTTGCCTTGCCTTGCTTTGCCTTGCCTTCCTTTCCTTCCGTTACTCTTTCCTTGCCTAGCCGTGCACTGCCTAGCCTTGCGTTGTCGTGCATTAGCCTTGCCTCGCCTGATCGTGCCTTGCCTTCCGTTACCCTTTCCTTGCCTTGCCGTGCATTGCCTAGCTTGCGTTGTCGTGCCTTAGCCTTGTTTCCCCTTGCCGTGCCGTTCCTTCCCTTACCCTTGCCTTGCCTTGCTTTCCCTTGCCTTCCTTGCCTTCCGTTACTCTTTGCTTACCTTCCGTGCATTGCCTAGCCGTGCGTTTTCGTGCCTTAGCCTTGCCTTGCCTCACCGTGCCTTGCCTTGCGTTACCCTTTCCTTGCCTTGCCGTGCATTGCCTAGCCTTGCGTTGTCGTGCCTTAGCCTTGCTTCCCCTTGCCGTGCCGTTCCTTCCGTTACTCTTGCCTTGCCTTGCTTTCCCTTGCATTCCTTACCTTCCGTTACTCTTTCCTTGCCTTGCCGTGCATTGCCTAGCCTTGCGTTGTCGTGCATTAGCCTTGCCTAGCCTGACAGTGCCTTGCCTTGCGTTACCCTTTCCTTGCCTTGCCGTGCATTGCCTAGCCGTGCGTTGTCGTGCCTTAGCCTTGTTTCCCCTTGCCGCGCCGTTCCTTCCGTTACTCTTGCCTTGCCTTGCTTTCCCTTGCATTCCTTGCCTTCCGTTACTCTTTCCTTGCCTAGGCGTGCACTGCCAAGCCTTGCGTTGTCGTGCATTAGCCTTGCCTCGACTGACCGTGCCTTGCCTTGCGTTACCCTTTCCTTGCCTTTGCATTGCCTTGCGTTTCGAGCCTTAGCCTTGTTTCCCCTTGCCGTGCCGTGCCTTTTGTTACACTTGCCTTGCCTTGCTTTGCCTTGCCTTCCTTTCCTTCCGTTACTCTTTCCTTGCCTAGCCGTGCACTGCCAAGCCTTGCGTTGTCGTGCATTAGCCTTGCCTCGACTGACAGTGCCTTGCCTTGCCTTAACCTTTCCTTTGCATTGCCTAGCTTGCGTTGTCGAGCCTTAGCCTTGTTTCCCCTTGCCGTGTCGTGCCTTTTTTTCCACTTGCCTTGCCTTGCTTTGCCTTGCCTTCCTTTCCTTCCGTTACTCTTTTCTTTCCTAGCCGTGCACTGCCTAGCCTTGCGTTGTCGTGCATTAGCCTTGCCTCGCCTGATCGTGCCTTGCCTTGCGTTATCCTTTCCTTGCCTTGCCGTGCATTGCCTAGCTTGCGTTGCTTAGCCCTTCCGTGCATTGCCTTGCCTTCCTTGCCTTCCGTTAGCCTTGCATTGCGTTGTCGTGCATTAGCCTTTTTTGACCTTGCCATAGCCTTGCTTGCGTTACCTTGCTTTGCCTTGCATTCCTTGCCTTCCGTTACTCTTTGCTTGCCTTCCGTGCATTGCCTAGCCTTGCGTTGTCGTGCCTTAGCCTTGCCTCGCCTGACCGTGACTTCCCTTGCGTTACACTTTCCTTGCCTTGCCGTGCATTGCCTAGCCTTGCGTTGTCGTGCATTAGCCTTGCCTTGCCTGACCGTGCCTTGCCTTGCGTTACCCTTTCCTTGCCTTGCCGTGCATTGCCTAGCCGTGCGTTGTCGTGCCTTAGCCTTGTTTCCCCTTGCCGTGCCGTTCCTTCCGTTACCCTTACCTTGCCTTGCTTTCCCTTGCTTTCCTTGCCTTCCGTTACTCTTTGCTTACCTTCCGTGCATTGCCTAGCCTTGCGTTGTCGTGCCTTAGCCTTGCCTCGCCTGACCGTGCCTTGCCTTGCGTTACCCTTTCCTTGCTTTGCCGTGCATTGCCTAGCCGTGCGTTGTCGTGCCTTAGCCTTGTTTCCCCTTGCCGTGCCGTTCCTTCGGTTACCCTTGCCTTGCCTTGCTTTCCCTTGCCTTCCTTGCCTTCCGTTACTCTTTCCTTGCCTTCCGTGCATTGCCTAGCCTTGCGTTGTCGTGCCTTAGCCTTGCCTCGCCTGACCGTGCCTTCCCTTGCGTTACCCTTTCCTTGCCTTGCCGTGCATTGCCTAGCCGTGCGTTATCGTGCATTAGCCTTGCCTCGACTGACCGTGCCTTGCCTTGCGTTAACCTTTCCTTGCCTTAACGTGCATTGCCTAGGTTGCGTTGTCGATCCTTAGCCTTGTTTCCCCTTGCCGTGCCGTGCCTTTTTTTACACTTGCCTTGCCTTGCTTTCCCTTGCCTTCCTTACTTTCTGTTACTCTTTCCTTGCCTAGCCGTGCACTGCCAAGCCTTGCGTTGTCGTGCATTAGCCTTGCCTCGCCTGACCGTGCCTTGCCTTCCGTTACCCTTTCCTTGCCTTGCCGTGCATTGCCTAGCCTTGCGTTGTCGTGCCTTAGCCTTGTTTCCCCTTGCCGTGCCGTGCCTTTTGTTACACTTGCCTTGCCTTGCTTTGCCTTGCCTTCCTTTCCTTCCGTTACTCTTTCCTTGCCTAGCCGTGCATTGCCTAGCCGTGCGTTGTCGTGCCTTAGCCTTGTTTCCCCTTGCCGTGCCGTTCCTTCCCTTACCCTTGCCTTGCCTTGCTTTCCCTTGCCTTCCTTGCCTTCCGTTACTCTTTGCTTACCTTCCGTGCATTGCCTAGCCTTGCGTTGTCGTGCCTTAGCCTTGCCTCGCCTGACCGTGCCTTGCCTTGCGTTACCCTTTCCTTGCCTTGCCGTGCATTGCCTAGCCGTGCGTTGTCGTGCATTAGCCTTGCCTTGCCTCACCGTTCCTTGCCTTGCGTTACCCTTTCCTTGCCTTGCCGTGCATTGCCTAGCTTGCGTTGTCGAGTCTTAGCCTTGTTTCCCCTTGCCGTGCCGTGCCTTTTGTTACACTTGCCTTGCCTTGCTTTGCCTTGCCTTCCTTTCCTTCCGTTACTCTTTCCATGCCTAGCCGTGCACTGCCTAGCCTTGCGTTGTCGTGCATTAGCCTTGCCTTGCCTGACCGTGCCTTGCCTTGCGTTACCCTTTCCTTGCCTTGCCGTGCATTGCCTAGCTTGCGTTGTCGTGCCTTAGCCTTGTTTCCCCTTGCCGTGCCGTTCCTTCCCTTACTCTTAACTTGCCTTGCTTTCCCTTGCCTTCCTTGCCTTCCGTTACTCTTTGCTTACCTTCCGTGCATTGCCTAGCCTTGCGTTGTCGTGCCTTAGCCTTGCTTCGCCTGACCGTGCCTTGCCTTGCGTTACCCTTTCCTTCACTTGCCGTGCTTTGCCTAGCCGTGCGTTGTCGTGCATTAGCCTTGCCTTGCCTCACCGTGCCTTGCCTTGCGTTACCCTTTCCTTGCTTTGCCGTGCTTTGCCTAGCCTTGCGTTGTCGTGCCTTAGCCTTGTTTCCCCTTGCCGTAGCCTTCCTTGCGCTGCCTTGCTTTGCCTATCCTTCCTTGCTTTCCGTTACACATTGCTTGCCTTCCGTGCATTGCGTAGCCTTGCGTCGTCGTGCCGTAGCCTTTTTTGACCTTGCCATAGCCTTGCTTATGTTACCTTGCTTTGCCTTGCATTCCTTGCATTCCGTTACTCTTTGCTTGCCTTCCGTGCATTGCCTAGCCTTGCATTGTCGTGCCTTAGCCTTGCCTCGCCTAACCGTGACTTCCCTTGCGTTACACTTTCCTTGCCTTGCCGTGCATTGCCTAGCCGTGCGTTGTCGTGCATTAGCCTTGCCTTGCCTCACCGTGCCTTGCCTTCCGTTACTCTTTGCTTGCCTTGCCGTGCATTGCCTAGCCCTGCGTTGTCGAGCCTTAGCCTTGTTTCTCCTTGCCGTGCCGTTCCTTCCCTTACCCTTACCTTGCCTTTCTTTCCCTTGCTTTCCTTGCCTTCCATTACTCTTTGCTTACCTTCCGTGCATTGCCTAGCCTTGCGTTGTCGTGCCTTAGCCTTGCCTCGCCTGACAGTGCCTTGCCTTGCGTTACCCTTTCCTTGCTTGGCCGTGCATTGCCTAGTCGTGCGTTGCCGTGCCTTAGCCTTGTTTCCCCTTGCCGAGTCGTTCCTTCCGTTAACCTTGCCTTGCCTTGCTTTCCCTTGCCTTCCTTGCCTTCCGTTACTCTTTGCTTGCCTTCCCTGCATTGCCTAGCCTTGCGTTGTCGTGCCTTAGCCTTGCCTCGCCTGACCGTGACTTCCCTTGCGTTACCCTTTCCTTGCCTTGCCGTGCATTGCCTAGCCGTGCGTTGTTGTGCATTAGCCTTGCCTTGCCTCACCGTGCCTTGCCTTGCGTTACCCTTTCCTTGCCTTGCCGTGCATTGCCTAGCTTGCGTTGTCGTGCCTTACCCTTGTTTCCCCTTGCCGTGCCGTGCCTTTTTTTTCAATTGCCTTGCATTGCTTTGCCTTGCCTTCCTTTGCTTCTGTTACTCTTTCCTTGCCTAGCCGTGCACTGCCAAGCCTTGCGTTGTCGTGCATTAGCCTTGCCTCGACTGACCGTGCCTTGCCTTGCGTTAACCTTTCCTTGCCTTACCGTGCATTGCCTAGCTTGCGTTGTCGAGCCTTAGCCTTGTTTCCCCTTGCCGTGCCGTTCCTTTTGTTACACTTGCCTTGCCTTGCTTTGCCTTGCCTTCCTTTCCTTCCGTTACTCTTTCCTTTCCTAGCCGTGCACTGCCAAGCCTTGCGTTGTCGTGCATTAGCCTTGCCTCGCCTGACCGTGCCTTGCCTTGCGTTAACCTTTCCTTGCCTTGCCGTGCATTGCCTAGCTTGCGTTGTCGATCCTTAGCCTTGTTTCCCCTTGCCGTGCCGTGCCTTTTGTTACACTTGCCTTGCCTTGCTTTTCCTTGCCTTCCTTTCCTTCCGTTACTCTTTCCTTGCCTAGCCGTGCACTGCCTAGCCTTGCGTTGTCGTGCATTAGGCTTGCCTCGCCTGATCGTGCCTTGCCTTGCGTTACCCTTTCCTTGCCTTGCCGTGCATTGCCTTGCTTGCGTTGTCGTGCCTTAGCCTTGTTTCCCCTTGCCGTGCCGTTCCTTCCCTTACCCTTAACTTGCCTTGCTTTCCCTTGCCTTCCTTGCTTTCCGTTACTCTTTGCTTACCTTCCGTGCATTGCCTAGCCTTGCGTTGTCGTGCCTTAGCCTTGCCTCGCCTGACAGAGCCTTGCCTTGCGTTACCCTTTCCTTGCCTGGCCGTGCATTGCCTAGCCGTGCGTTGCCGTGCCTTAGCCTTGTTTCCCCTTGCCGTGCCGTTCCTTCCGTTACCCTTGCCTTGCCTTGCTTTCCCTTGCCTTCCTTGCCTTCCTTGCCTTCCGTTACTCTTTGCTTGCCTTCCCTGCATTGCCTAGCCTTGCGTTGTCGTGCCTTAGCCTTGCCTCGCCTGACCGTGCCTTCCCTTGCTTTACCCTTTCCTTGCCTTCCCGTGCATTGCCTAGCCGTGCGTTGTCGTGCCTTAGCCTTGCCTTGCCTGACCGTGCCTTGCCTTGCGTTACCCTTTCCTTGCCTTGCCGTGCATTGCCTAGCTTGCGTTGTCGTGCCTTAGCCTTGTTTCCCCTTGCCGTGCCGTTCCTTCCCTTACCCTTGCCTTGCCTTGCTTTCCCTTGCCTTCCTTGCATTCCGTTACTCTTTTCTTGCCTTCCGTGCATTGCCTAGCCTTGCGTTTTCGTGCCTTAGCCATGCCTTGCCTCACCGTGCCTTGCCTTGCGTTACCCTTTCCTTGCCTTGCCGTGCATTGCCTAGCCTTGCGTTGTCGTGCCTTAGCCTTGCTTCCCCTTGCCGTGCCGTTCCTTCCGTTACTCTTGCCTTGCCTTTCTTTCCCTTGCATTCCTTGCCTTCCGTTACTCTTTCCTTGCCTTGCCGTGCATTGCCTAGTCTTGCGTTGTCGTGCCTTAGCCTTGCCTAGCCTGACAGTGCCTTGCCTTGCGTTACCCTTTCCTTGCCTGGCCGTGCATTGCCTAGCCGTGCGTTGTCGTGCCTTAGCCTTGTTTCACCTTGCCGTAGCCTTCCTTGCGCTGCCTTGCTTTGCCTTTCCTTCCATGCTTTCCGTTACACATTGCTTGCCTTCCGTGCATTGCGTAGCCTTCCGTTGTCGTGCCGTAGCCTTTTTTGACCTTGCCATAGCCTTGCTTGCGTTACCTTGCTTTGCCTTGCATTCCTTGCTTTCCGTTACTCTTTGCTTGCCTTCCGTGCATTGCCTAGCCTTGCATTGTCGTGCCTTAGCCTTGCCTCGCCTAACCGTGACTTCCCTTGCGTTACCCTTTCCTTGCCTTGCCGTGCATTGCCTAGCCGTGCGTTGTCGTGCATTAGCCTTGCCTTGCCTCACCGTGCCTTGCCTTGCGTTACCCTTTCCTTGCCTTGCCGTGCATTGCCTAGCCGTGCGTTGTCGTGCCTTAGCCTTGTTTCCCCTTGCCGTGCCGTTCCTTCCGTTACCCTTACCTTGCCTTGCTTTCCCTTGCTTTCCTTGCCTTCCGTTACTCTTTGCTTGCCTTCCGTGCATTGCCTAGCCTTGCGTTGTCGTGCCTTAGCCTTGCCTCGCCTGACAGTGCCTTGCCTTGCGTTACCCTTTCCTTGCCTGGCCGTGCATTGCCTAGCCGTGCGTTGCCGTGCCTTAGCCTTGTTTCCCCTTGCCGAGTCGTTCCTTCCGTTAACCTTGCCTTGCCTTGCTTTCCCTTGCCTTCCTTGCCTTCCGTTACTCTTTGCTTGCCTTCCCTGCATTGCCTAGCCTTGCGTTGTCGTGCCTTAGACTTGCCTCGCCTGACCGTGACTTCCCTTGCGTTACCCTTTCCTTGCCTTGCCGTGCATTGCCTACCCGTGCGTTGTTGTGCATTAGCCTTGCCTTGCCTCACCGTGCCTTGACTTGCGTTACCCTTTCCTTGCCTTGCCGTGCATTGCCTAACTTGCGTTGTCGTGCGTTAGCCTTGTTTCCCCTTGCCGTGCCGTGCCTTTTGTTACACTTGCCTTGCCTTGCTTTGCCTTGCCTTCCTTTCCTTCTGTTACTCTTTCCTTGCCTAGCCGTGCACTGCCAAGCCTTGCGTTGTCGTGCATTAGCCTTGCCTCGACTGACCGTGCCTTGCCTTGCGTTAACCTTTCCTTGCCTTACCGTGCATTGCCTAGCTTGCGTTGTCGTGCCTTAGCCTTGTTTCCCCTTGCCGTTCCGTGCCTTTTGTTACACTTGCCTTGCCTTGCTTTGCCTTGCCTTCCTTTCCTTCCGTTACTCTTTCCTTGCCTAGCCGTGCATTGCCTAGCTTGCGTTGTCGTGCCTTAGCCTTGTTTCCGCTTGCCGTGCCGTTCCTTCCCTTACCCTTAACTTGCCTTGCTTTCCCTTGCCTTCCTTGCCTTCCGTTACTCTTTGCTTACCTTCCGTGCAATGCCTCGCCTTGCGTTGTCGTGCCTTAGCCTTGCCTCGCCTGACCGTGCCTTGCCTTGCGTTACCCTCTCCTTGCCTTGCCGTGCATTGCCTAGCCGTGCGTTGTCGTGCATTAGCCTTGCCTTGCCTCACCGTGCCTTGCCTTGCGTTACCCTTTCCTTGCCTTGCCGTGCATTGCCTAGCTTGCGTTGTCGTGTCTTAGCCTTGTTTCCCCTTGCCGTGCCGTGCCTTTTGTTACACTTGCCTTGCCTTGCTTTGCCTTGCCTTCCTTGCCTTCCGTTACTCTTTCCTTGCCTAGCCGTGCACTGCCTATCCTTGCGTGGTCGTGCATTAGCCTTGCCTCGCCTGATCGTGCCTTGCCATGCGTTACCCTTTCCTTTCCTTGCCGTGCATTGCCCAGGTTGCGTTGTCGTGCCTTAGCCTTGTTTCCCCTTGCCGTGCCGTTCCTTCCCTTACTCTTAACTTGCCTTGCTTTCCCTTGCCTTCCTTGCCTTCCGTTACTCTTTGCTTACCTTCCGTGCATTGCCTAGCCTTGCGTTGTCGTGCCTTAGCCTTGCCTCGCCTGACCGTGCCTTGCCTTGCGTTACCCTTTCCTTCCCTTGCCGTGCATTGCCTAGCCGTGCGTTGTCGTGCCTTAGCCTTGCCTTGCCTCACCGTGCCTTGCCTTGCGTTACCCTTTCCTTGCCTTGCCGTGCATTGCCTAGCCGTGCGTTGTCGTGCCTTAGCCTTGTTTCCCCTTGCCGTAGCCTTCCTTGCGCTGCCTTGCTTTGCCTATCCTTCCTTGCTTTCCGTTACACATTGCTTGCCTTCCGTGCATTGCGTAGCCTTGCGTCGTCGTGCCGTAGCCTTTTTTGACCTTGCCATAGCCTTGCTTATGTTACCTTGCTTTGCCTTGCATTCCTTGCATTCCGTTACTCTTTGCTTGCCTTCCGTGCATTGCCTAGCCTTGCATTGTCGTGCCTTAGCCTTGCCTCGCCTAACCGTGCCTTCCCTTGCGTTACACTTTCCTTGCCTTGCCGTGCATTGCCTAGCCGTGCGTTGTCGTGCATTAGCCTTGCCTTGCCTCACCGTGCCTTGCCTTGCGTTACCCTTTCCTTGCCTTGCCGTGCATTGCCTAGCCCTGCGTTGTCGTGCCTTAGCCTTGTTTCCCCTTGCCGTGCCGTTCCTTCCCTTACCCTTACCTTGCCTTTCTTTCCCTTGCTTTCCTTGCCTTCCGTTATTCTTTGCTTACCTTCCGTGCATTGCCTAGCCTTGCGTTGTCGTGCCTTAGCCTTGCCTCTCCTGACAGTGCCTTGCCTTGCGTTACCCTTTCCTTGCTTGGCCGTGCATTGCCTAGTCGTGCGTTGCAATGCCTTAGCCTTGTTTCCCCTTGCCGAGTCGTTCCTTCCGTTAACCTTGCCTTGCCTTGCTTTCCCTTGCCTTCCTTGCCTTCCGTTACTCTTTGCTTGCCTTCCCTGCATTGCCTAGCCTTGCGTTGTCGTGCCTTAGACTTGCCTCGCCTGACCGTGACTTCCCTTGCGTTACCCTTTCCTTGCCTTGCCGTGCATTGCCTAGCCGTGCGTTGTTGTGCATTAGCCTTGCCTTGCCTCACCGTGCCTTGACTTGCGTTACCCTTTCCTTGCCTTGCCGTGCATTGCCTAGCTTGCGTTGTCGTGCCTTACCCTTGTTTCCCCTTGCCGTGCCGTGCCTTTTGTTTCACTTGCCTTGCATTGCTTTGCCTTGCCTTCCTTTCCTTCTGTTACTCTTTCCTTGCCTAGCCGTGCACTGCCAAGCCTTGCGTTGTCGTGCATTAGCCTTGCCTCGACTGACCGTGCCTTGCCTTGCGTTAACCTTTCCTTGCCTTACCGTGCATTGCCTAGCTTGCGTTGTCGAGCCTTAGCCTTGTTTCCCCTTGCCGTGCCGTTCCTTTTGTTACACTTGCCTTGCCTTGCTTTGCCTTGCCTTCCTTTCCTTCCGTTACTCTTTCCTTGCCTAGCCGTGCACTGCCTAGCCTTGCGTTGTCGTGCATTAGCCTTGCCTCGCCTGATCGTGCCTTGCCTTCCGTTACCCTTTCCTTGCCTTGCCGTGCATTGCCTAGCTTGCGTTGTCGTGCCTTAGCCTTGTTTCCCCTTGCCGTGCCGTTCCTTCCCTTACCCTTAACTTGCCTTGCTTTCCCTTGCCTTCCTTGCTTTCCGTTAATCTTTGCTTACCTTCCGTGCATTGCCTAGCCTTCGGTTGTCGTGCATTAGCCTTGCCTTGCCTGACCGTACCTTGCCTTGCGTTACACTTTCCTTGCGTTGCCGTGCATTGCCTAGCTTGCGTTGTCGTGCCTTAGCCCTGTTTCCCCTTGCCGTGCCGTTCCTTCCCTTACTCTTAACTTGCCTTGCTTTCCCTTGCCTTCCTTGCCTTCCGTTACTCTTTGCTTACCTTCCGTGCATTGCCTAGCCGTGCGTTTTCGTGCCTTAGCCTTGCCTTGCCTCACCGTGCCTTGCCTTGCGTTACCCTTTCCTTCCCTTGCCGTGCTTTGCCTAGCCTTGCGTTGTCGTGCCTTAGCCTTGTTTCCCCTTGCCGTGCCGTTCCTTCCGTTACTCTTGCGTTGCCTTGCTTTCCCTTGCATTCCTTACCTTCCGTTACTCTTTCCTTGCCTTGCCGTGCATTGCCTAGCCTTCCGTTGTCGTGCATTAGCCTTGCCTTTCCTGACCGTGCCTTCCCTTGCGTTACCCTTTCATTGCCTTGCCGTGCATTGCCTAGCCCTGCGTTTTCGTGCCTTAGCCTTGTTTCCCCTTGCCGCGCCGTTCCTTCCGTTACTCTTGCCTTGCCTTGCTTTCCCTTGCATTCCTTGCCTTCCGTTACTCTTTCCTTGCCTAGGCGTGCACTGCCAAGCCTTGCGTTGTCGTGCATTAGCCTTGCCTCGACTGACCGTGCCTTGCCTTGCGTTACCCTTTCCTTGCCTTGCCGTGCATTGCCTAGCTTGCGTTGTCGAGCCTTAGCCTTGTTTCCCCTTGCCGTGCCGTGCCTTTTGTTACACTTGCCTTGCCTTGCTTTGCCTTGCCTTCCTTTCCTTCCGTTACTCTTTCCTTGCCTAGCCGTGCACTGCCAAGCCTTGCGTTGTCGTGCATTAGCCTTGCCTCGACTGACAGTGCCTTGCCTTGCGTTAACTTTCCTTGCCTTACCGTGCATTGCCTAGCTTGCGTTGTCGAGCCTTAGCCTTGTTTCCCCTTGCCGTGTCGTGCCTTTTTTTCCACTTGCCTTGCCTTGCTTTGCCTTGCCTTCCTTTCCTTCCGTTACTCTTTTCTTGCCTAGCCGTGCACTGCCTAGCCTTGCGTTGTCGTGCATTAGCCTTGCCTCGCCTGATCGTGCCTTGCCTTGCGTTATCCTTTCCTTGCCTTGCCGTGCATTGCCTAGCTTGCGTTGTCGTGCCTTAGCCTTGTTTCCCCTTGCCATGCCGTGCCTTTTGTTACACTTGCCTTGCCTTGCTTTGCCTTGCCTTCCTTGCCTTCCGTTACTCTTTGCTTACCTTCCGTGCATTGCGTAGCCGTGCGTTGCCGTGCCTTAGCCTTGTTTCCCCTTGCCGTGCCGTTCCTTCCGTTACACTTGCCTTGCTTTCCCTTGCCTTCCTTGCCTTCCGTTACTCTTTGCTTGCCTTCCCTGCATTGCCTAGCCTTGCGTTGTCGTGCCTTAGCCTTGCCTCGCCTGACGGTGACTTCCCTTGCGTTACCCTTTCCTTGCCTTGCCGTGCATTGCCTAGACGTGCGTTGTTGTGCATTAGCCTTGCCTTGCCTGACCGTGCCTTGCCTTGCGTTACCCTTTCCTTGCCTTGCCGTGCATTGCCTAGCTTGCGTTGTCGTGCCTTAGCCTTGTTTCCCATTGCCGTGCCGTTCCTTACCTTACTCTTAACTTGCCTTGCTTTCCCTTGCCTTCCTTGCCTTCCGTTACTCTTTGCTTACCTTCCGTGCATTGCCTAGCCTTGCGTTGTCGTGCCTTAGCCTTGCCTCGCCTGACCGTGCCTTGCCTTGCGTTACCCTTTCCTTCCTTTGCCGTGCTTGCCTAGCCTTGCGTGGTCGTGCCTTAGCCTTGTTTCCCCTTGCCGTGCTGTTCCTTCCGTTACTCTTTCCTTGCCTTTCCGTGCATTGCCTAGCCTTGCGTTGTCGTGCATTAGCCTTGCATTTCCTGACCGTGCCTTGCCTTGCGTTACCCTTTCCTTGCCTTGCCGTGCATTGCCTAGCCCTGCGTTGTCGAGCCTTAGCCTTGTTTCTCCTTGCCGTGCCGTTCCTTCCCTTACCCTTACCTTGCCTTGCTTTCCCTTGCTTTCCTTGCCTTCCATTACTCTTTGCTTACCTTCCGTGCATTGCCTAGCCTTGCGTTGTTGTGCATTAGCCTTGCCTTGCCTCACCGTGCCTTGACTTGCGTTACCCTTTCCTTGCCTTGCCGTGCATTGCCTAGCTTGCGTTGTCGTGCCTTACCCTTGTTTCCCCTTGCCGTGCCGTGCCTTTTGTTTCACTTGCCTTGCATTGCTTTGCCTTGCCTTCCTTTCCTTCTGTTACTCTTTCCTTGCCTAGCCGTGCACTGCCAAGCCTTGCGTTATCGTGCATTAGCCTTGCCTCGACTGACCGTGCCTTGCCTTGCGTTAACCTTTCCTTGCCTTGCCGTGCATTGCCTAGCTTGCGTTGTCGTGCCTTAGCCTTGTTTCCCCTTGCCGTGCCGTGCCTTTTGTTACACTTGCCTTGCCTTGCTTTCCCTTGCCTTCCTTGCCTTCCGTTACTCTTTGCTTACCTTCCGTGCATTGCCTAGCCTTGCGTTGTCGTGCCTTAGCCTTGTTTCCCCTTGCCGTGCCGTTCCTTACCTTACTCTTAACTTGCCTTGCTTTCCCTTGCCTTCCTTGCCTTCCGTTACTCTTTGCTTACCTTCCGTGCATTGCCTAGCCTTGCGTTGTCGTGCCTTAGCCTTGCCTCGCCTGACAGAGCCTTGCCTTGCGTTACCCTTTCCTTGCCTGGCCGTGCATTGCCTAGCCGTGCGTTGCCGTGCCTTAGCCTTGTTTCCCCTTGCCGTGCCGTTCCTTCCGTTACCCTTGCCTTGCCTTGCTTTCCCTTGCCTTCCTTGCCTTCCGTTACTCTTTGCTTGCCTTCCCTGCATTGCCTAGCCTTGCGTTGTCGTGCCTTAGCCTTGCCTCGCCTGACGGTGACTTCCCTTGCGTTACCCTTTCCTTGCCTTGCCGTGCATTGCCTAGACGTGCGTTGTTGTGCATTAGCCTTGCCTTGCCTGACCGTGCCTTGCCTTGCGTTACCCTTTCCTTGCCTTGCCGTGCATTGCCTAGCTTGCGTTGTCGTGCCTTAGCCTTGTTTCCCCTTGCCGTGCCGTTCCTTACCTTACTCTTAACTTGCCTTGCTTTCCCTTGCCTTCCTTGCCTTCCGTTACTCTTTGCTTACCTTCCGTGCATTGCCTAGCCTTGCGTTGTCGTGCCTTAGCCTTGCCTCGCCTGACAGTGCCTTGCCTTGCGTTACCCTTTCCTTGCCTTGCCGTGCATTGCCTAGCCCTGCGTTGTCGTGCCTTAGCCTTGTTTCCCCTTGCCGTGCCGTTCCTTCCCTTACCCTTACCTTGCCTTGCTTTCCCTTGCTTTCCTTGCCTTCCATTACTCTTTGCTTACCTTCCGTGCATTGCCTAGCCTTGCGTTGTTGTGCATTAGCCTTGCCTTGCCTCACCGTGCCTTGACTTGCGTTACCCTTTCCTTGCCTTGCCGTGCATTGCCTAGCTTGCGTTGTCGTGCCTTACCCTTGTTTCCCCTTGCCGTGCCGTGCCTTTTGTTTCACTTGCCTTGCATTGCTTTGCCTTGCCTTCCTTTCCTTCTGTTACTCTTTCCTTGCCTAGCCGTGCACTGCCAAGCCTTGCGTTGTCGTGCATTAGCCTTGCCTCGACTGACCGTGCCTTGCCTTGCGTTAACCTTTCCTTGCCTTACCGTGCATTGCCTAGCTTGCGTTGTCGAGCCTTAGCCTTGTTTCCCCTTGCCGTGCCTTGCCTTTTGTTACACTTGCCTTGCCTTGCTTTGCCTTGCCTTCCTTTCCTTCCGTTACTCTTTCCTTGCCTAGCCGTACACTGCCTACCCTTGCGTTGTCGTGCATTAACCTTGCCTCGCCTGACCGTGCCTTGCCTTGCGTTACCCTTTCCTTGCCTTGCCGTGCATTGCCTAGCCCTGCGTTGTCGTGCCTTAGCCTTGTTTCCCCTTACCGTGCCGTTCCTTCCATTACCCTTGCCTTCCCTTGCTTTCCCTTGCCTTCCTTGCCTTCCGTTACTCTTTGCTTACCTTCCGTGCATTGGCTAGCCGTGCGTTGTCGTGCATTAGCCTTGCCTTGCCTGACCGTTCCTTCCCTGGCGTTACCCTTTCCTTGCCTTTCCGTGCATTGCCTAGCCCTGCGTTGTCGTGCCTTAGCCTTGTTTCCCCTTGCCGTGCCGTTCCTTCTCTTACCCTTACCTTGCCTTGCTTTCCCTTGCTTTCCTTCCCTTCCGTGACTCTTTGTTACGTTCAATGCATTGCCTAGCCTTGCCTTGTCGTACCTTAGCCTTGCCTCGCCTGACAGTGCCTTGCCTTGCGTTACCCTTTCCTTGCCTTGCCGTGCATTGACTAGCCGTGCGTTGTCGTGCCTTAGCCTTGTTTCCCCTTGCCGTGCCGTTCCTTCCCTTACCCTTACCTTGCCTTGCTTTCCCTTGCTTTCCTTGCCTTCCGTTACTCTTTGCTTACCTTCCGTGCATTGCCTAGCCTTGCGTTGTCGTGCCTTAGCCTTGCCTCGCCTGACAGTGCCTTGCCTTGCGTTACCCTTTCCTTCCCTGGCCGTGCATTGCCTAGCCGTGCGTTGTCGTGCATTAGCCTTGTTTCACCTTGCCATAGCCTTGCTTGCGTTGCCTTGCTTTGCCTTGCCTTCCTTTCCTTCCGTTACTCTTTCCTTGCCTAACCGTACACTGCCTAGCCTTGCGTTGTCGTGCATTAGCCTTGCCTCGCCTGACCGTGCCTTGCCTTGCGTTACCCTTTCCTTGCCTTGCCGTGGATTGCCTAGCCCTGCGTTGTCGTGCCTTAGGCTTGTTTCCCCTTACCTTGCCTTTCCTTCCATTACCCTTGCCTTCCCTTGCTTTCCCTTGCTTTCCTTGCCTTCCGTTACTCTTTGCTTACCTTCCGTGCATTGCCTAGCCTTGCGTTGTCGTGCCTTAGCCTTGCCTCGCCTGACCGTGCCTTGCCTTGCGTTACCCTTTCCTTGCCTGGCCGTGCATTGCCTAGCCGTGCGTTGTCGTGCATTAGCCTTGTTTCACCTTGCCATAGCCTTGCTTGCGTTGCCTTGCTTTGCCTTGCCTTCCTTGCCTTCCGTTACTCTTTGCTTGCCTTCCGTGCATTGCCTAGCCTTGCGTTGTCGTGCCTTAGCCTTTTTTCACCTTGCCATAGACTTGCTTGCGTTGCCTTGCTTTGCCTTGCCTTCCTTGCCTTCCGTTACTCTTTGCTTGCCTTCCATGCATTGCCTAGCCTTGCGTTGTCGTGCCTTAGCCTTGCCTCGCCTGACCGTGCCTTGCCTTGCGTTACCCTTTCCTTGCCTGGCCGTGCATTGCCTAGCCGTGCGTTGCCGTGCCTTAGCCTTGTTTCCTCTTACCGTGCCGTTCCTTCCGTTACCCTTGACTTCCCTTGCTTTCCCTTGCCTTCCTTGCCTTCCGTTACTCTTTGCTTGCCTTCCGTGCATTGCCTACCCTTGCGTTGTCGTGCCTAAGCCTTCCCTCGCCTGACCGTGCCTTGCCTTGCGTTACCCTTTCCTTGCCTGGCCGTGCATTGCCTAGCCGTGCATTGCTTAGCCGTGCGTTGCCGTGCCTTAGCCTTGTTTCCCCTTGCCGTGCCGTTCCTTCCATTACCCTTGCCTTGCCTGGCTATGCCTTGCCTTCCTTTCCTTCCGTTACTCTTTCCTTGCCTAACCGTACATTGCCTAGCCTTGCGTTGTCGTGCATTAGCCTTGCCTCGCCTGACCGTGCCTTCCCTTGCGTTACCCTTTCCTTGCCTTGCCGTGCATTGCCTAGCCCTGCGGTGTCGTGCCTTAGGCTTGTTTCCCCTTACCGTGCCGTTCCTTCCATTACCCTTGCCTTCCCTTGCTTTCCCTTGCCTTCCTTGCCTTCCGTTACTCTTTGCTTACCTTCCGTGCATTGCCTAGCCTTGCGTTGTCGTGCCTTAGCCTTGCCTCGCCTGACAGTGCCTTGCCTTGCGTTACCCTTTCCTTGCCTGGCCGTGCATTGCATAGCCGTGCGTTGCCGTGCCTTAGCCTTGTTTACCCTTGCCGAGCCGTTCCTTCCGTTACCCTTGCCTTGCCTTGCTTTCCCTTGCCTTCCTTGCCTTCCGTCACTCTTTGCTTGCCTTCCGTGCATTGCCTAGCCTTGCGTTGTCGTGCCTTAGCCTTGCCTCGCCTGACCGTGCTTTGCCTTGCGTTACCCTTTCCTTGCCTTGCCGTGCATTGCCTAGCCGTGCGTTGTCGTGCCTTAGCCTTGCTTTGCCTCACCGTGACTTGCCTTGCGTTACCCTTTCCTTGCATGGCCTTGCATTGCCTAGCCGTGCGTTGCCGTGCCTTAGCCTTGTTTCCTCTTACCGTGCCGTTCCTTCCATTACCCTTGCTTTGACTGGCTATGCCTTGCCTTCCTTTCCTTCCGTTACTCTTTCCTTGCCTTACCATGCACTGCGTAGCCTTGCGTTGTCCTGCCTTAGCCTTGCCTCGCCTGACCGTGCCTTGCCTTCCGTTACTCTTTCTTTGCCTTGCCGTGCATTGCCTAGCCTTGCGTTGTCGTGCCTTAGCCTTGCCTCGCCTGACAGTGCCTTGCCTTGCGTTACCCTTTCCTTGCCTTGCCGTGCATTGCCTAGCCGTGCGTTGTCGTGCCTTAGCCTTGTTTCCCCTTGCCGTGCTGTTCCTTCCCTTACCTATACCTTGCCTTGCTTTCCCTTGCTTTCCTTGCCTTCCGTTACTCTTTGCTTACCTTCCGTGCATTGCCTAGCCTTGCGTTGTCGTGCCTTAACCTTGCCTCGCCTGACAGTGCCTTGCCTTGCGTTACCCTTTCCTTGCCTTGCCGTGCATTGCCTAGCCGTGCGTTGTCGTGCCTTAGCCTTGTTTCACCTTGCCATAGCCTTGCTTGCGTTGCCTTGCTTTGCCTCGCCTTCCTTTCCTTCCGTTACACTTTCCTTGCCTAACCGTACACTGCCTAGCCTTGCGTTGTCGTACATTAGCCTTGCCTCGCCTGACCGTGCCTTCGCTTGCGTTACCCTTTCCTTGCCTTGCCGTGGATTGCCTAGCCCTGCGTTGTCGTGCCTTAGGCTTGTTTCCCCTTACCTTGCCTTTCCTTCCGTTACCCTTGACTTCCCTTGCTTTCCCTTGCCTTCCTTGCATTCCGTTACTCTTTGCTTGCCTTCCGTGCATTGCCTAGCCTTCCGTTGTCGTGCCTTAGCCTTGCCTCGCCTGACCGTGCCTTGCC
This sequence comes from Macrotis lagotis, assembly GCF_037893015.1. NCBI lineage: Eukaryota > Metazoa > Chordata > Mammalia > Peramelemorphia > Peramelidae > Macrotis > Macrotis lagotis. The sequence goes on from NW_027422362.1 coordinate 81,604, forward strand.
TTGCGTTACCCTTTCCTTGCCTGGCCGTGCATTGCCTAGCCGTGCGTTGTCGTGCCTTAGCCTTTTTTCACCTTGCCATAGACTTGCTTGCGTTGCCTTGCTTTGCCTTGCCTTCCTTGCCTTCCGTTACTCTTTGCTTGCCTTCCGTGCATTGCCTAGCCTTGCGTTGTCGTGCCTTAGCCTTTTTTCACCTTGCCATAGACTTGCTTGCGTTGCCTTGCTTTGCCTTGCATTCCTTGCCTTCCGTTACTCTTTGCTTGCCTTCCGTGCATTGCCTAGCCTTGCGTTGTCGTGCCTTAGCCTTGCCTCGCCTGACCGTGCCTTGCCTTGCGTTACCCTTTCCTTGCCTTGCCGTGCATTGCCTAGCCGTGCGTTGTCGTGCATTAGCCTTGCTTTGCCTCACCGTGACTTGCCTTGCGTTACCCTTTCCTTGCCTGGCCGTGCATTGCCTAGCCGTGCGTTGCCGTGCCTTAGCCTTGTTTCCTCTTACCGTGCCGTTCCTTCCGTTACCCTTGACTTCCCTTGCTTTCCCTTGCCTTCCTTGCCTTCCGTTACTCTTTGCTTGCCTTCCGTGCATTGCCTAGCCTTGCGTTGTCGTGCCTAAGCCTTCCCTCGCCTGACCGTGCCTTGCCTTGCGTTACCCTTTCCTTGCCTTGCCGTGCATTGCCTAGCCGTGCGTTGTCGTGCCTTAGCCTTGTTTCCCCTTGCCGTGCCGTTCCTTCCGTTACCCTTGCCTTGCCTGGCTTTGCCTTGCCTTCCTTGCCTTCCGTTACTCTTTGCTTGCCTTCCCTGCATTGACTAGCCTTGCGTTGTCGTGCCTTAGCCTTGCCTCGCCTGACCGTGCCTTGCCTGGCGTTACCCTTTCCTTGCGTTTCCGTGCATTGCCAAGCCCTTCGTTGTCGTGCCTTAGCCTTGTTTCCCCTTGACGTGCCGTTCCTTCTCTTACCCTTACCTTGCCTTGTTTTCCCTTGCTTTCCTTGCCTTCCGTTACTCTTTGCTTACCTTCCCTGCATTGCCTAGCCTTGCGTTGTCGTGCATTAGCCTTGCCTCGCCTGACCGTGCCTTGCCTTGCGTTACCCTTTCCTTGCCTTGCCGTGCATTGCCTAGCCGTGCGTTGTCGTGCCTTAGCCTTTTTTCACCTTGCCATAGACTTGCTTGCGTTGCCTTGCTTTGCCTTGCCTTCCTTGCCTTCCGTTACTCTTTGCTTGCCTTCCGTGCATTGCCAACCTTGCGTTGTCGTGCCTTAGCCTTTTTTCACCTTGCCATAGACTTGCTTGCGTTGCCTTGCTTTGCCTTGCATTCCTTGCCTTCCATTACTCTTTGCTTGCCTTCCGTGCATTGCCTAGCCTTGCGTTGTCGTGCCTTAGCCTTGCCTCGCCTGACCGTGCCTTGCCTTGCGTTACCCTTTCCTTGCTTTGCCGTGCATTGCCTAGCCGTGCGTTGTCGTGCCTTAGCCTTTTTTCACCTTGCCATAGACTTGCTTGCGTTGCCTTGCTTTGCCTTGCATTCCTTGACTTCCGTTATTCTTTGCTTGACTTCCGAGCATTGCCTAGCCGTGCGTTGCCGTGCCTTAGCCTGGTTTCCCCTTGCCGTGCCGTGCGTTTTGTTAAACTTGCCTTGCCTTGCTTTGCCTTGCCTTCCTTTCCTTCCGTTACTCTTTCCTTGCCTAGCCGTACACTGCCTACCCTTGCGTTGTCGTGCATTAACCTTGCCTCGCCTGACCGTGCCTTGCCTTGCGTTACCCTTTCCTTGCCTTGCCGTGCATTGCCTAGCCCTGCGTTTTCGTGCCTTAGGCTTGATTCCCCTTACCTTGCCTTTCCTTCCATTACCCTTGCCTTCCCTTGCTTTCCCTTGCTTTCCTTGCCTTCCGTTACTCTTTGCTTGCCTTCCGTGCATTGCCTAGCCTTGCGTTGTCGTGCCTTAGCCTTGCCTCGACTGACAGTGCCTTGCCTTGCGTTACCCTTTCTTTCCCTTGCCGTGCATTGCCTAGCCGTGCGTTGCCGTGCCTTAGCCTTGTTTCCCCTTGCCGTGCCGTTCCTTCCGTTACCCTTGCCTTGCCTTGCTTTCCCTTGCCTTCCTTGCCTTCCGTTACTCTTTGCTTGCCTTCCCTGCATTGCCTAGCCCTGCGTTGTCGTGCCTTAGCCTTGTTTCCCCTTGCCGTGCAGTTCCTTCTCTTACCCTTACCTTGCCTTGCCATGCATTGCCTAGACGTGCGTTGTTGTGCATTAGCCTTGCCTTGCCTGACCGTGCCTTGCCTTGCGTTACCCTTTCCTTGCCTTGCCGTGCATTGCCTAGCCCTGCGTTGTCGTGCCTTAGCCTTGTTTCCCCTTGCCGTGCCGTTCCTTCTCTTACCCTTACCTTGCCTTGCTTTCCCTTGCTTTCCTTGCCTTCCGTTACTCTTTGCTTGCCTTCCGTGCATTGCCTACCCTTGCGTTGTCGTGCCTAAGCCTTCCCTCGCCTGACCGTGCCTTGCCTTGCGTTACCCTTTCCTTGCCTTGCCGTGCATTGCCTAGCCGTGCGTTGTCGTGCCTTAGCCTTTTTTCACCTTGCCATAGACTTGCTTGCGTTGCCTTGCTTTGCCTTGCCTTCCTTGCCTTCCGTTACTCTTTGCTTGCCTTCCGTGCATTGCCTAGCCTTGCGTTGTCGTGCCTTAGCCTTTTTTCACCTTGCCATAGCCTTGCTTGCGTTGCCTTGCTTTGCCTTGCCTTCCTTGCCTTCCGTTACTCTTTGCTTGCCTTCCGTGAATTGCCTAGCCTTGCGTTGTCGTGCCTTAGCCTTGCCTTGCCTGACCGTGCCTTGCCTTGCGTTACCCTTTCCTTGCCTTGCCGTGCATTGCCTAGCCTTGCGTTGTCGTTCCTTAGCCTTTTTTCACCTTGCCATAGCCTTGCTTGCGTTGCCTTGCTTTGCCTTGCATTCCTTGCCTTCCGTTACTCTTTGCTTGCCTTCCGTGCATTGCCTAGCCTTGCGTTGTCGTGCCTTAGCCTTGCCTCGCCTGACCGTGCCTTGCCTTGCGTTACCCTTTCCTTGCCTTGCCGTGCATTGCCTAGCCGTGCGTTGTCGTGCATTAGCCTTGCTTTGCCTCACCGTGACTTGCCTTGCGTTACCCTTTACTTGCCTGGCCGTGCATTGCCTAGCCGTGCGTTGCCGTGCCTTAGCCTTGTTTCCCCTTACCGTGCCGTTCCTTCCGTTACCCTTGACTTCCCTTGCTTTCCCTTGCCTTCCTTGCCTTCCGTTACTCTTTGCTTGCCTTCCGTGCATTGCCTACCCTTGCGTTGTCGTGCCTAAGCCTTCCCTCGCCTGACCGTGCCTTGCCTTGCGTTACCCTTTCCTTGCCTTGCCGTGCATTGCCTAGCCGTGCGTTGCCGTGCCTTAGCCTTGTTTCCCCTTGCCGTGCCGTTCCTTCCCTTACCCTTGCCTTGCCTGGCTATGCCTTGCCTTCCTTTCCTTCCGTTACTCTTTGCTTGCCTTCCCTGCATTGACTAGCCTTGCGTTGTCGTGCCTTAGCCTTGCCTCGCCTGACCGTGCCTTGCCTGGCGTTACCCTTTCCTTGCGTTTCCGTGCATTGCCAAGCCCTGCGTTGTCGTGCCTTAGCCTTGTTTCCCCTTGCCGTGCCGTTCCTTCCCTTACCCTTACCTTGCCTTGCTTTCCCTTGCTTTCCTTGCCTTCCGTTACTCTTTGCTTGCCTTCCGTGCATTGCCTACCCTTGCGTTGTCGTGCCTAAGCCTTCCCTCGCCTGACCGTGCCTTGCCTTGCGTTACCCTTTCCTTGCCTTGCCGTGCATTGCCTAGCCGTGCGTTGTCGTGCCTTAGCCTTTTTTCACCTTGCCATAGACTTGCTTGCGTTGCCTTGCTTTGCCTTGCATTCCTTGCCTTCCGTTACTCTTTGCTTGCCTTCCGTGCATTGCCTAGCCTTGCGTTGTCGTGCCTTAGCCTTTTTTCACCTTGCCATAGACTTGCTTGCGTTGCCTTGCTTTGCCTTGCATTCCTTGCCTTCCGTTACTCTTTGCTTGCCTTCCGTGCATTGCCTAGCCTTGCGTTGTCGTGCCTTAGCCTTGCCTCGCCTGACCGTGCCTTGCCTTGCGTTACCCTTTCCTTGCCTTGCCGTGCATTGCCTAGCCGTGCGTTGTCGTGCCTTAGCCTTTTTTCACCTTGCCATAGACTTGCTTGCGTTGCCTTGCTTTGCCTTGCATTCCTTGCCTTCCGTTATTCTTTGCTTGACTTCCGTGCATTGCCTAGCCGTGCGTTGCCGTGCCTTAGCCTTGTTTCCCCTTGCCGTGCCGTGCGTTTTGTTACACTTGCCTTGCCTTGCTTTGCCTTGCCTTCCTTTCCTTCCGTTACTCTTTCCTTGCCTAGCCGTACACTGCCTACCCTTGCGTTGTCGTGCATTAACCTTGCCTCGCCTGACCGTGCCTTGCCTTGCGTTACCCTTTCCTTGCCTTGCCGTGCATTGCCTAGCCCTGCGTTGTCGTGCCTTAGCCTTGTTTCCCCTTACCGTGCCGTTCCTTCCATTACCCTTGCCTTCCCTTGCTTTCCCTTGCCTTCCTTGCCTTCCGTTACTCTTTGCTTGCCTTCCGTGCATTGCCTAGCCTTGCGTTGTCGTGCCTTAGCCTTGCCTCGCCTGACCGTGCCTTGCCTTGCGTTACCCTTTCCTTGCCTGGCCGTGCATTGCCTAGCCGTGCGTTGCCGTGCCTTAGCCTTGTTTCCCCTTGCCGTGCCGTTCCTTCCGTTACCCTTGCCTTGCCTTGCTTTCCCTTGCCTTCCTTGCCTTCCGTTACTCTTTGCTTGCCTTCCGTGCATTGCCTAGCCTTGCGTTGTCGTGCCTTAGCCTTGCCTCGCCTGACCGTGCCTTCCCTTGCGTTACCCTTTCCTTGCCTTGCCGTGCATTGCCTAGCCGTGCGTTGTCGTGCATTAGCCTTGCCTTGCCTGACCGTGCCTTGCCTTGCGTTACCCTTTCCTTGCCTTTCCGTGCATTGCCTAGCCCTGCGTTGTCGTGCCTTAGCCTTGTTTCCCCTTGCCGTGCCGTTCCTTCTCTTACCCTTACCTTGCCTTGCTTTCCCTTGCTTTCCTTGCCTTCCGTTACTCTTTGCTTGCCTTCCGTGCATTGCCTACCCTTGCGTTGTCGTGCCTAAGCCTTCCCTCGCCTGACCGTGCCTTGCCTTGCGTTACCCTTTCCTTGCCTTGCCGTGCATTGCCTAGCCGTGCGTTGTCGTGCCTTATCCTTTTTTCACCTTGCCATAGCCTTGCTTGCGTTGCCTTGCTTTGCCTTGCCTTCCTTGCCTTCCGTTACTCTTTGCTTGCCTTCCGTGCATTGCCAACCTTGCGTTGTCGTGCCTTAGCCTTTTTTCACCTTGCCATAGCCTTGCTTGCGTTGCCTTGCTTTGCCTTGCATTCCTTGCCTTCCGTTACTCTTTGCTTGCCTTCCGTGCATTGCCTAGCCTTGCGTTGTCGTGCCTTAGCCTTGCCTCGCCTGACCGTGCCTTGCCTTGCGTTACCCTTTCCTTGCCTTGCCGTGCATTGCCTAGCCGTGCGTTGTCGTGCCTTAGCCTTTTTTCACCTTGCCATAGACTTGCTTGCGTTGCCTTGCTTTGCCTTGCATTCCTTGACTTCCGTTATTCTTTGCTTGACTTCCGTGCATTGCCTAGCCGTGCGTTGCCGTGCCTTAGCCTTGTTTCCCCTTGCCGTGCCGTGCGTTTTGTTACACTTGCCTTGCCTTGCTTTGCCTTGCCTTCCTTTCCTTCCGTTACTCTTTCCTTGCCTAGCCGTACACTGCCTACCCTTGCGTTGTCGTGCATTAACCTTGCCTCGCCTGACCGTGCCTTGCCTTGCGTTACCCTTTCCTTGCCTTGCCGTGCATTGCCTAGCCCTGCGTTGTCGTGCCTTAGCCTTGTTTCCCCTTACCGTGCCGTTCCTTCCATTACCCTTGCCTTCCCTTGCTTTCCCTTGCCTTCCTTGCCTTCCGTTACTCTTTGCTTGCCTTCCGTGCATTGCCTAGCCTTGCGTTGTCGTGCCTTAGCCTTGCCTCGCCTGACCGTTCCTTCCCTGGCGTTACCCTTTCCTTGCCTTTCCGTGCATTGCCTAGCCCTGCGTTGTCGTGCCTTAGCCTTGTTTCCCCTTGCCGTGCCGTTCCTTCTCTTACCCTTACCTTGCCTTGCTTTCCCTTGCTTTCCTTGCCTTCCGTTACTCTTTGCTTACCTTCCGTGCATTGCCTAGCCTTGCGTTGTCGTGCCTTAGCCTTGCCTCGCCTGACAGTGCCTTGCCTTGCGTTACCCTTTCCTTGCCTGGCCGTGCATTGCCTAGCCGTGCGTTGTCGTGCATTAGCCTTGTTTCACCTTGCCATAGCCTTGCTTGCGTTGCCTTGCTTTGCCTTGCCTTCCTTTCCTTCCGTTACTCTTTCCTTGCCTAACCGTACACTGCCTAGCCTTGCGTTGTCGTACATTAGCCTTGCCTCGCCTGACCGTGCCTTCCCTTGCGTTACCCTTTCCTTGCCTTGCCGTGGATTGCCTAGCCCTGCGTTGTCGTGCCTTAGGCTTGTTTCCCCTTACCTTGCCTTTCCTTCCATTACCCTTGCCTTCCCTTGCTTTCCCTTGCCTTCCTTGCCTTCCGTTACTCTTTGCTTACCTTCCGTGCATTGCCTAGCCTTGCGTTGTCGTGCCTTAGCCTTGCCTCGCCTGACAGTGCCTTGCCTTGCGTTACCCTTTCCTTGCCTGGCCGTGCATTGCTAGCCGTGCGTTGTCGTGCATTAACCTTGTTTCACCTTGCCATAGCCTTGCTTGCGTTGCCTTGCTTTGCCTTGCCTTCCTTGCCTTCCGTTACTCTTTGCTTGCCTTCCGTGCATTGGCTAGCCTTGCGTTGTCGTGCCTTAGCCTTTTTTCACCTTGCCATAGCCTTGCTTGCGTTGCCTTGCTTTGCCTTGCCTTCCTTGCCTTCCGTTACTCTTTGCTTGCCTTCCGTGCATTGCCTAGCCTTGCGTTGTCGTGCCTTAGCCTTGCCTCGCCTGACCGTGCCTTGCCTTGCGTTACCCTTTACTTGCCTTGCCGTGCATTGCCTAGCCGTGCGTTGTCGTGCCTTAGCCTTGTTTCCCCTTGCCGTGTCGTTCCTTCCGTTACCCTTGACTTCCCTTGATTTCCCTTGACTTCCTTGCCTTCCGTTACTCTTTGCTTGCCTTCCGTGCATTGCCTACCCTTGCGTTGTCGTGCCTAAGCCTTCCCTCGCCTGACCGTGCCTTGCCTTGCGTTACCCTTTCCTTGCCTTGCCGTGCATTGCCTAGCCGTGCATTGCCTTAGCCGTGCGTTGCCGTGCCTTAGCCTTGTTTCCCCTTGCCGTGCCGTTCCTTCCGTTACCCTTGCCTTGCCTTGCTTTGCCTTGCCTTCCTTTCCTTCCGTTACTCTTTCCTTGCCTAACCGTACATTGCCTAGCCTTGCATTGTCGTGCATTAGCCTTGCCTCGCCTGACCGTGCCTTGCCTTGCGTTACCCTTTCCTTGCCTTGCCGTGCATTGCCTAGCCCTGCGTTGTCGTGCCTTAGGCTTGTTTCCCCTTACCGTGCCGTTCCTTCCATTACCCTTGCCTTCCCTTGCTTTCCCTTGCCTTCCTTGCCTTCCGTTACTCTTTGCTTGCCTTCCGTGCATTGCCTAGCCTTGCGTTGTCGTGCCTTAGCCTTGCCTCGCCTGACCGTGCCTTGCCTTGCGTTACCCTTTCCTTGCCTGGCCGTGCATTGCATAGCCGTGCGTTGCCGTGCCTTAGACTTGTATCCCCTTGCCGAGCCGTTCCTTCCGTTACCCTTGCCTTGCCTTGCTTTCCCTTGCCTTCCTTGCCTTCCGTCACTCTTTGCTTGCCTTCCGTGCATTGCCTAGCCTTGCGTTGTCGTACCTTAGCCTTGCCTCGCCTGACCGTGCCTTGCCTTGCGTTACCCTTTCCTTGCCTTGCCGTGCATTGCCTAGCCGTGCGTTGTCGTGCATTAGCCTTGCTTTGCCTCACCGTGCCTTGCCTTGCGTTACCCTTTCCTTGCCTGGCCGTGCATTGCCTAGCCGTGCGTTGCCGTGCCTTAGCCTTGTTTCCCCTTACCGTGCCGTTCCTTCCATTACCCTTGCCTTGCCTGGCTATGCCTTGCCTTCCTTTCCTTCCGTTACTCTTTCCTTGCCTTACCATGCACTGCCTAGCCTTGCGTTGTCGTGCCTTAGCCTTGCCTCGCCTGACCGTGCCTTGCCTTCCGTTACTCTTTCCTTGCCTAGCCGTGCAGTGCCTAGCCTTGCGTTGTCGTGCATTAGCCTTGCCTCGCCTGACAGTGCCTTGCCTTGCGTTACCCTTTCCTTGCCTTGCCGTGCATTGACTAGCCGTGCGTTGTCGTGCCTTAGCCTTGTTTCCCCTTGCCGTGCTGTTCCTTCCCTTACCTATACCTTGCCTTGCTTTCCCTTGCTTTCCTTGCCTTCCGTTACTCTTTGCTTACCTTCCGTGCATTGCCTAGCCTTGCGTTGTCGTGCCTTAACCTTGCCTCGCCTGACAGTGCCTTGCCTTGCGTCACCCTTTCCTTCCCTGGCCGTGCATTGCCTAGCCGTGCGTTGTCGTGCATTAGCCTTGTTTCACCTTGCCATAGCCTTGCTTGCGTTGCCTTGCTTTGCCTCGCCTTCCTTTCCTTCCGTTACACTTTCCTTGCCTAACCGTACACTGCCTAGCCTTGCGTTGTCGTACATTAGCCTTGCCTCGCCTGACCGTGCCTTGCCTTGCGTTACCCTTTCCTTGCCTTGCCGTGGATTGCCTAGCCCTGCGTTGTGCCTTAGGCTTGTTTCCCCTTACCTTGCCTTTCCTTCCATTACCCTTGACTTCCCTTGCTTTCCCTTGCCTTCCTTGCCTTCCGTTACTCTTTGCTTGCCTTCCGTGCATTGCCTAGCCTTGCGTTGTCGTGCCTTAGCCTTGCCTCGCCTGACCGTGCCTTGCCTTGCGTTACCCTTTCCTTGCCTTGCCGTGCATTGCCTAGCCGTGCGTTGTCGTGCCTTAGCCTTTTTTCACCTTGCCATAGACTTGCTTGCGTTGCCTTGCTTTGCCTTGCTTTCCTTTGCCTTCCTTGCCTTCCGTTACTCTTTGCTTGCCTTCCGTGCATTGCCTAGCCTTGCGTTGTCGTGCCTTAGCCTTGCCTCGCCTGACCGTGCCTTGCCTTGCGTTACCCTTTCCTTGCCTTGCCGTGCATTGCCTAGCCGTGCGTTGTCGTGCATTAGCCTTGCTTTGCCTCACCGTGACTTGCCTTGCGTTACCCTTTCCTTGCCTGGCCGTGCATTGCCTATCCGTGCGTTGTCGTGCCTTAGCCTTGTTTCCTCTTCCCGTGCCGTTCCTTCCGTTACCCTTGACTTCCCTTTCTTTCCCTTGCCTTCCTTGCCTTCCGTTACTCTTTGCTTGCCTTCCGTGCATTGCCTACCCTTGCGTTGTCGTGCCTAAGCCTTCCCTCGCCTGACCGTGCCTTGCCTTGCGTTACCCTTTCCTTGCCTTGCCGTGCATTGCCTAGCCGTGCACTGCCTAGCCGTGCGTTGTCGTGCCTTAGCCTTGTTTCCCCTTGCCGTGCCGTTCCTTCCATTACCCTTGCCTTGCCTGGCTATGCCTTGCCTTCCTTTCCTTCCGTTACTCTTTCCTTGCCTTGCCATGCACTGCGTAGCCTTGCGTTGTCCTGCCTTAGCCTTGCCTCGCCTGACCGTGCCTTGCCTTCCGTTACTCTTTCCTTGCCTAGCCGTGCAGTGCCTAGCCTTGCGTTGTCGTGCATTAGCCTTGCCTCGCCTGACCGTGCCTTGCCTTGCGTTACCCTTTCCTTGCCTTGCCGTGCATTGACTAGCCGTGCGTTGTCGTGCCTTAGCCTTGTTTCCCCTTGCCGTGCTGTTCCTTCCCTTACCTATACCTTGCCTTGCTTTCCCTTGCTTTCCTTGCCTTCCGTTACTCTTTGCTTACCTTCCGTGCATTGCCTAGCCGTGCGTTGTCGTGCATTAGCCTTGTTTCACCTTGCCATAGCCTTGCTTGCGTTGCCTTGCTTTGCCTTGCCTTCCTTTCCTTCCGTTACTCTTTCCTTGCCTAACCGTACACTGCCTAGCCTTGCGTTGTCGTACATTAGCCTTGCCTCGCCTGACCGTGCCTTGCCTTGCGTTACCCTTTCCTTGCCTTGCCGTGCATTGCCTAGCCCTGCGTTGTCGTGCCTTAGGCTTGTTTCCCCTTACCTTGCCTTTCCTTCCATTACCCTTGACTTCCCTTGCTTTCCCTTGCCTTCCTTGCCTTCCGTTACTCTTTGCTTGCCTTCCGTGCATTGCCTAGCCTTCCGTTGTCGTGCCTTAGCCTTGCCTCGCCTGACCGTGCCTTGCCTTGCGTTACCCTTTCCTTGCCTTGCCGTGCATTGCCTAGCCGTGCGTTGTCGTGCCTTAGCCTTTTTTCACCTTGCCATAGCCTTGCTTGCGTTGCCTTGCTTTGCCTTGCCTTCCTTGCCTTCCGTTACTCTTTGCTTGCCTTCCGTGCATTGCCTAGCCTTGCGTTGTCGTGCCTTAGCCTTGCCTCGCCTGACCGTGCCTTGCCTTGCGTTACCCTTTCCTTGCCTTGCCGTGCATTGCCTAGCCGTGCGTTGTCGTGCCTTAGCCTTTTTTCACCTTGCCATAGACTTGCTTGCGTTGCCTTGCTTTGCCTTGCCTTCCTTGCCTTCCGTTACTCTTTGCTTGCCTTCCGTGCATTGCCTAGCCTTGCGTTGTCGTGCCTTAGCCTTTTTTCACCTTGCCATAGACTTGCTTGCGTTGCCTTGCTTTGCCTTGCATTCCTTGCCTTCCGTTACTCTTTGCTTGCCTTCCGTGCATTGCCTAGCCTTGCGTTGTCGTGCCTTAGCCTTGCCTCGCCTGACCGTGCCTTGCCTTGCGTTACCCTTTCCTTGCCTTGCCGTGCATTGCCTAGCCGTGCGTTGTCGTGCATTAGCCTTTTTTCACCTTGCCATAGACTTGCTTGCGTTGCCTTGCTTTGCCTTGCATTCCTTGACTTCCGTTATTCTTTGCTTGACTTCCGTGCATTGCCTAGCCGTGCGTTGCCGTGCCTTAGCCTGGTTTCCCCTTGCCGTGCCGTGCGTTTTGTTACACTTGCCTTGCCTGGCTTTGCCTTGCCTTCCTTTCCTTCCGTTACTCTTTCCTTGCCTAGCCGTACACTGCCTACCCTTGCGTTGTCGTGCATTAACCTTGCCTCGCCTGACCGTGCCTTGCCTTGCGTTACCCTTTCCTTGCCTTGCCGTGCATTGCCTAGCCCTGCGTTGTCGTGCCTTAGCCTTGTTTCCCCTTACCGTGCCGTTCCTTCCATTACCCTTGCCTTCCCTTGCTTTCCCTTGCCTTCCTTGCCTTCCGTTACTCTTTGCTTGCCTTCCGTGCATTGCCTAGCCTTGCGTTGTCGTGCCTTAGCCTTGCCTCGACTGACCGTGCCTTGCCTTGCGTTACCCTTTCTTTCCCTTGCCGTGCATTGCCTAGCCGTGCGTTGCCGTGCCTTAGCCTTGTTTCCCCTTGCCGTGCCGTTCCTTCCGTTACCCTTGCCTTGCCTTGCTTTCCCTTGCCTTCCTTGCCTTCCGTTACTCTTTGCTTGCCTTCCCTGCATTGCCTAGCCTTGCGTTGTCGTGCCTTAGCCTTGCCTCGCCTGACCGTGCCTTCCCTTGCGTTACCCTTTCCTTGCCTTGCCGTGCATTGCCTAGCCGTGCGTTGTCGTGCATTAGCCTTGCCTTGCCTGACCGTGCCTTGCCTTGCGTTACCCTTTCCTTGCCTTGCCGTGCATTGCCTAGCCCTGCGTTGTCGTGCCTTAGCCTTGTTTCCCCTTGCCGTGCCGTTCCTTCTCTTACCCTTACCTTGCCTTGCTTTCCCTTGCTTTCCTTGCCTTCCGTTACTCTTTGCTTGCCTTCCGTGCATTGCCTAGCCTTGCGTTGTCGTGCCTAAGCCTTGCCTCGCCTGACCGTGCCTTGCCTTGCGTTACCCTTTCCTTGCCTTGCCGTGCATTGCCTAGCCGTGCGTTGTCGTGCCTTAGCCTTTTTTCACCTTGCCATAGACTTGCTTGCGTTGCCTTGCTTTGCGTTGCCTTCCTTGCCTTCCGTTACTCTTTGCTTGCCTTCCGTGCATTGCCAACCTTGCGTTGTCGTGCCTTAGCCTTTTTTCACCTTGCCATAGAATTGCTTGCGTTGCCTTGCTTTGCCTTGCATTCCTTGCCTTCCATTACTCTTTGCTTGCCTTCCGTGAATTGCCTAGCCTTGCGTTGTCGTGCCTTAGCCTTGCCTCGCCTGACCGTGCCTTGCCTTGCGTTACCCTTTCCTTGCCTTGCCGTGCATTGCCTAGCCGTGCGTTGTCGTGCCTTAGCCTTTTTTCACCTTGCCATAGACTTGCTTGCGTTGCCTTGCTTTGCCTTGCATTCCTTGACTTCCGTTATTCTTTGCTTGACTTCCGTGCATTGCCTAGCCGTGCGTTGTCGTGCCTTAGCCTTGTTTCCCCTTGCCGTGCCGTGCGTTTTGTTAAACTTGCCTTGCCTTGCTTTGCCTTGCCTTCCTTTCCTTCCGTTACTCTTTCCTTGCCTAGCCGTACACTGCCTACCCTTGCGTTGTCGTGCATTAACCTTGCCTCGCCTGACCGTGCCTTGCCTTGCGTTACCCTTTCCTTGCCTTGCCGTGCATTGCCTAGCCCTGCGTTGTCGTGCCTTAGGCTTGTTTCCCCTTACCGTTCCGTTCCTTCCATTACCCTTGCCTTCCCTTGCATTCCCTTGCCTTCCTTACCTTCCGTTACTCTTTGCTTGCCTTCCGTGCATTGCCTAGCCTTGCGTTGTCGTGCATTAGCCTTGCCTTGCCTGACCGTTCCTTCCCTGGCGTTACCCTTTCCTTGCCTTTCCGTGCATTGCCTAGCCCTGCGTTGTCGTGCCTTAGCCTTGTTTCCCCTTGCCGTGCAGTTCCTTCTCTTACCCTTACCTTGCCTTGCTTTCCCTTGCTTTCCTTCCCTTCCGTTACTCTTTGCTTACGTTCAATGCATTGCCTAGCCTTGCGTTGTCGTGCCTTAGCCTTGCCTCGCCTGACAGTGCCTTGCCTTGCGTTACCCTTTCCTTGCCTTGCCGTGCATTGCCTAGCCGTGCGTTGTCGTGCCTTAGCCTTGTTTCCCCTTGCCGTGCCGTTCCTTCCCTTACCCTTACCTTGCCTTGCTTTCCCTTGCTTTCCTTGCCTTCCGTTACTCTTTGCTTACCTTCCGTGCATTGCCTAGCCTTGCGTTGTCGTGCCTTAGCCTTGCCTCGCCTGACAGTGCCTTGCCTTGCGTTACCCTTTCCTTGCCTGGCCGTGCATTGCCTAGCCGTGCGTTGTCGTGCATTAGCCTTGTTTCCCCTTGCCATAGCCTTGCTTGCGTTGCCTTGCTTTGCCTCGCCTTCCTTTCCTTCCGTTACACTTTCCTTGCCTAACCGTACACTGCCTAGCCTTGCGTTGTCGTGCATTAGCCTTGCCTCGCCTGACCGTGCCTTGCCTTGCGTTACCCTTTCCTTGCCTTGCCGTGGATTGCCTAGCCCTGCGTTGTCGTGCCTTAGGCTTGTTTCCCCTTACCTTGCCTTTCCTTCCATTACCCTTGCCTTCCCTTGCTTTCCCTTGCCTTCCTTGCCTTCCGTTACTCTTTGCTTACCTTCCGTGCATTGCCTAGCCTTGCGTTGTCGTGCCTTAGCCTTGCCTCGCCTGACAGTGCCTTGCCTTGCGTTACCCTTTCCTTGCCTTGCCGTGCATTGCTAGCCGTGCGTTGTCGTGCATTAACCTTGTTTCACCTTGCCATAGCCTTGCTTGCGTTGCCTTGCTTTGCCTTGCCTTCCTTGCCTTCCGTTACTCTTTGCTTGCCTTCCGTGCATTGCCTAGCCTTGCGTTGTCGTGCCTTAGCCTTTTTTCACCTTGCCATAGCCTTGCTTGCCTTGCCTAGCTTTGCCTTGCCTTCCTTGCCTTCCGTTACTCTTTGCTTGCCTTCCGTGCATTGCCTAGCCTTGCGTTGTCGTGCCTTAGCCTTGCCTCGCCTGACCGTGCCTTGCCTTGCGTTACCCTTTCCTTGCCTTGCCGTTCATTGCCTAGCCGTGCGTTGCCGTGCCTTAGCCTTGTTTCCCTTTACCGTACCGTTCCTTCCGTTACCCTTGACTTCCCTTGCTTTCCCTTGCCTTCCTTGCCTTCCGTTACTCTTTGCTTGCCTTCCGTGCATTGCCTAGCCTTGCGTTGTCGTGCCTAAGCCTTCCCTCGCCTGACCGTGCCTTGCCCTGCGTTACCCTTTCCTTGCCTGGCCGTGCATTGCCTAGCCGTGCATTGCTTAGCCGTGCGTTGCCGTGCCTTAGCCTTGTTTCCCCTTGCCGTGCCGTTCCTTCCATTACCCTTGCCTTGCCTGGCTATGCCTTGCCTTCCTTTCCTTCCGTTACTCTTTCCTTGCCTAACCGTACATTGCCTAGCCTTGCATTGTCGTGCATTAGCCTTGCCTCGCCTGACCGTGCCTTGCCTTGCGTTACCCTTTCCTTGCCTTGCCGTGCATTGCCTAGCCCTGCGTTGTCGTGCCTTAGGCTTGTTTCCCCTTACCGTGCCGTTCCTTCCATTACCCTTGCCTTCCCTTGCTTTCCCTTGCCTTCCTTGCCTTCCGTTACTCTTTGCTTACCTTCCGTGCATTGCCTAGCCTTGCGTTGTCGTGCCTTAGCCTTGCCTAGCCTGACAGTGCCTTGCCTTGCGTTACCCTTTCCTTGCCTGGCCGTGCATTGCATAGCCGTGCGTTGCCGTGCCTTAGCCTTGTTTCCCCTTGCCGAGCCGTTCCTTCCGTTACCCTTGCCTTGCCTTGCTTTCCCTTGCCTTCCTTGCCTTCCGTCACTCTTTGCTTGCCTTCCGTGCATTGCCTAGCCTTGCGTTGTCGTGCCTTAGCCTTGCCTCGCCTGACCGTGCTTTGCCTTGCGTTACCCTTTCCTTGCCTTGCCGTGCATTGCCTAGCCGTGCGTTGTCGTGCATTAGCCTTGCTTTGCCTCACCGTGACTTGCCTTGCGTTACCCTTTCCTTGCCTGGCCGTGCATTGCCTAGCCGTGCGTTGCCGTGCCTTAGCCTTGTTTCCTCTTACCGTGCCGTTCCTTCCGTTACCCTTGCCTTCCCTGGCTATGCCTTGCCTTAATTTCCTTCCGTTACTCTTTCCTTGCCTTGCCATGCACTGCGTAGCCTTGCGTTGTCCTGCCTTAGCCTTGCCTTGCCTGACCGTGCCTTGCCTTCCGTTACTCTTTCCTTGCCTTGCCGTGCATTGCCTAGCCTTGCGTTGTCGTGCATTAGCCTTGCCTCGCCTGACAGTGCCTTGCCTTGCGTTACCCTTTCCTTGCCTTGCCGTGCATTGACTAGCCGTGCGTTGTCGTGCCTTAGCCTTGTTTCCCCTTGCCGTGCTGTTCCTTCCCTTACCTATACCTTGCCTTGCTTTCCCTTGCTTTCCTTGCCTTCCGTTACTCTTTGCTTACCTTCCGTGCATTGCCTAGCCTTGCGTTGTCGTGCCTTAACCTTGCCTCGCCTGACAGTGCCTTGCCTTGCGTCACCCTTTCCTTCCCTGGCCGTGCATTGCCTAGCCGTGCGTTGTCGTGCATTAGCCTTGTTTCACCTTGCCATAGCCTTGCTTGCGTTGCCTTGCTTTGCCTTGCCTTCCTTTCCTTCCGTTACTCTTTCCTTGCCTAACCGTACACTGCCTAGCCTTGCGTTGTCGTACATTAGCCTTGCCTCGCCTGACCGTGCCTTCCCTTGCGTTACCCTTTCCTTGCCTTGCCGTGGATTGCCTAGCCCTGCGTTGTCGTGCCTTAGGCTTGTTTCCCCTTACCTTGCCTTTCCTTCCATTACCCTTGCCTTCCCTTGCTTTCCCTTGCCTTCCTTGCCTTCCGTTACTCTTTGCTTACCTTCCGTGCATTGCCTAGCCTTCCGTTGTCGTGCCTTAGCCTTGCCTCGCCTGACCGTGCCTTGCCTTGCGTTACCCTTTCCTTGCCTTGCCGTGCATTGCCTAGCCGTGCGTTGTCGTGCCTTAGCCTTTTTTCACCTTGCCATAGACTTGCTTGCGTTGCCTTGCTTTGCCTTGCCTTGCCTTCCTTGCCTTCCGTTACTCTTTGCTTGCCTTCCGTGCATTGCCTAGCCTTGCGTTGTCGTGCCTTAGCCTTGCCTCGCCTGACCGTGCCTTGCCTTGCGTTACCCTTTCCTTGCCTTGCCGTGCATTGCCTAGCCGTGCGTTGTCGTGCATTAGCCTTGCTTTGCCTCACCGTGACTTGCCTTGCGTTACCCTTTCCTTGCCTGGCCGTGCATTGCCTAGCCTTGCGTTGTCGTGCCTTAGCCTTGTTTCCTCTTACCGTGCCGTTCCTTCCTTTACCCTTGACTTCCCTTTCTTTCCCTTGCCTTCCTTGCCTTCCGTTACTCTTTGCTTGCCTTCCGTGCATTGCCTACCCTTGCGTTGTCGTGCCTAAGCCTTCCCTCGCCTGACCGTGCCTTGCCTTGCGTTACCCTTTCCTTGCCTTGCCGTGCATTGCCTAGCCGTGCATTGCTTAGCCGTGCGTTGCCGTGCCTTAGCCTTGTTTCCCCTTGCCGTGCCGTTCCTTCCATTACCCTTGCCTTGCCTGGCTATGCCTTGCCTTCCTTTCCTTCCGTTACTCTTTCCTTGCCTTACCATGCACTGCGTAGCCTTGCGTTGTCCTGCCTTAGCCTTGCCTCGCCTGACCGTGCCTTGCCTTCCGTTACTCTTTCCTTGCCTAGCCGTGCAGTGCCTAGCCTTGCGTTGTCGTGCATTAGCCTTGCCTCGCCTGACTGTGCCTTGCCTTGCGTTACCCTTTCCTTGCCTTGCCGTGCATTGACTAGCCGTGCGTTGTCGTGCCTTAGCCTTGTTTCCCCTTGCCATGCTGTTCCTTCCCTTACCTATACCTTGCCTTGCTTTCCCTTGCTTTCCTTGCCTTCCGTTACTCTTTGCTTACCTTCCGTGCATTGCCTAGCCGTGCGTTGTCGTGCATTAGCCTTTTTTCACCTTGCCATAGCCTTGCTTGCGTTGCCTTGCTTTGCCTTGCCTTCCTTTCCTTCCGTTACTCTTTCCTTGCCTAACCGTACACTGCCTAGCCTTGCGTTGTCGTACATTAGCCTTGCCTCGCCTGACCGTGCCTTGCCTTGCGTTACCCTTTCCTTGCCTTGCCGTGGATTGCCTAGCCCTGCGTTGTCGTGCCTTAGGCTTGTTTCCCCTTACCTTGCCTTTCCTTCCATTACCCTTGACTTCCCTTGCTTTCCCTTGCCTTCCTTGCCTTCCGTTACTCTTTGCTTACCTTCCGTGCATTGCCTAGCCTTCCGTTGTCGTGCCTTAGCCTTGCCTCGCCTGACAGTGCCTTGCCTTGCGTTACCCTTTCCTTGCCTTGCCGTGCATTGCCTAGCCGTGCGTTGTCGTGCCTTAGCCTTTTTTCACCTTGCCATAGACTTGCTTGCGTTGCCTTGCTTTGCCTTGCCTTCCTTGCCTTCCGTTACTCTTTGCTTGCCTTCCGTGCATTGCCTAGCCTTGCGTTGTCGTGCCTTAGCCTTGCCTCGCCTGACCGTGCCTTGCCTTGCGTTACCCTTTCCTTGCCTTGCCGTGCATTGCCTAGCCGTGCGTTGTCGTGCATTAGCCTTGCTTTGCCTCACCGTGACTTGCCTTGCGTTACCCTTTCCTTGCCTGGCCGTGCATTGCTTAGCCGTGCGTTGCCGTGCCTTAGCCTTGTTTCCCCTTACGCTGCCGTTCCTTCCGTTACCCTTGCCTTCCCTTGCTTTCCCTTGCCTTCCTTGCCTTCCGTTACTCTTTGCTTGCCTTCCGTGCATTGCCTACCCTTGCGTTGTCGTGCCTAAGCCTTCCCTCGCCTGACCGTGCCTTGCCCTGCGTTACCCTTTCCTTGCCTGGCCGTGCATTGCCTAGCCGTGCATTGCTTAGCCGTGCGTTGCCGTGCCTTAGCCTTGTTTCCCCTTGCCGTGCCGTTCCTTCCATTACCCTTGCCTTGCCTGGCTATGCCTTGCCTTCCTTTCCTTCCGTTACTCTTTCCTTGCCTTGCCATGCACTGCGTAGCCTTGCGTTGTCCTGCCTTAGCCTTGCCTCGCCTGACCGTGCCTTGCCTTCCGTTACTCTTTCCTTGCCTTGCCGTGCACTGCCTAGCCTTGCGTTGTCGTTCATTAGCCTTGCCTTGCCTGACCGTGCCTTGCCTGGCGTTACCCTTTCCTTGCTTTTCCGTGCATTGCCTAGCCCTGCGTTGTCGTGCCTTAGCCTTGTTTCCCCTTGCCGTGCCGTTCCTTCTCTTACCCTTACCTTGCCTTGCTTTCCCTTGCTTTCCTTGCCTTCCGTTACTCTTTGCTTACCTTCCGTGCATTGCCTAGCCTTGCGTTGTCGTGCCTTAGCCTTGCCTCGCCTGACCGTGCCTTGCCTTGCGTTACCCTTTCCTTCCCTTGCCGTGCATTGCCTAGCCGTGCGTTGTCGTGCATTAGCCTTGCCTTGCCTGACCGTGTCTTGCCTGGAGTTACCCTTTCATTCCCTTGCCGTGCATTGCCTAGCCGTGCGTTGTCGTGCATTAGCCTTGCCTTGCCTGACCGTTCCTTCCCTGGCGTTACCCTTTCCTTGCCTTTCCGTGCCTTGCCTAGCCGTGCGTTGTCGTGCCTTAGCCTTTTTTCACCTTGCCATAGACTTGCTTGCGTTGCCTTGCTTTGCCTTGCCTTCCTTGCCTTCCGTTACTCTTTGCTTGCCTTCCGTGCATTGCCTAGCCTTGCGTTGTCGTGCCTTAGCCTTTTTTCACCTTGCCATAGACTTGCTTGCGTTGCCTTGCTTTGCCTTGCATTCCTTGCCTTCCGTTACTCTTTGCTTGCCTTCCGTGCATTGCCTAGCCTTGCGTTGTCGTGCCTAAGCCTTCCCTCGCCTGACCGTGCCTTGCCCTGCGTTACCCTTTCCTTGCCTGGCCGTGCATTGCCTAGCCGTGCATTGCTTAGCCGTGCGTTGCCGTGCCTTAGCCTTGTTTCCCCTTGCCGTGCCGTTCCTTCCATTACCCTTGCCTTGCCTGGCTATGCCTTGCCTTCCTTTCCTTCCGGTACTCTTTCCTTGCCTCGCCATGCACTGCGTAGCCTTGCGTTGTCCTGCCTTAGCCTTGCCTCGCCTGACCGTGCCTTGCCTTCCGTTACTCTTTCCTTGCCTAGCCGTGCAGTGCCTAGCCTTGAGTTGTCGTGCATTAGCCTTGCCTCGCCTGACCGTGCCTTGCCTTGCGTTACCCTTTCCTTGCCTTGCCGTGCATTGCCTAGCCCTGCGTTGTCGTGCCTTAGGCTTGTTTCCCCTTACCGTGCCGTTCCTTCCATTACCCTTGCCTTCTCTTGCTTTCCCTTGCCTTCCTTGCCTTCCGTTACTCTTTGCTTACCTTCCGTGCATTGCCTAGCCTTGCGTTGTCGTGCCTTAGCCTTGCCTCGCCTGACAGTGCCTTGCCTTGCGTTACCCTTTCCTTGCCTGGCCGTGCATTGCATAGCCGTGCGTTGCCGTGCCTTAGCCTTGTTTACTCTTGCCGAGCCGTTCCTTCCGTTACCCTTGCCTTGCCTTGCTTTCCCTTGCCTTCCTTGCCTTCCGTCACTCTTTGCTTGCCTTCCGTGCATTGCCTAGCCTTGCTTTGTCGTGCCTTAGCCTTGCCTCGCCTGACCGTGCCTTGCCTTGCGTTACCCTTTCCTTGCCTTGCCGTGCATTGCCTAGCCGTGCGTTGTCGTGCATTAGCCTTGCTTTGCCTCACCGTGACTTGCCTTGCGTTACCCTTTCCTTGCCTGGCCGTGCATTGCCTAGCCGTGCGTTGCCGTGCCTTAGCCTTGTTTCCTCTTACCGTGCCGTTCCTTCCGTTACCCTTGACTTCCCTTGCTTTCCCTTGCCTTCCTTGCCTTCCGTTACTCTTTGCTTGCCTTCCGTGCATTGCCTAGCCTTGCTTTGTCGTGCCTTAGCCTTGCCTCGCCTGACCGTGCCTTCCCTTGCGTTACCCTTTCCTTGACTTGCTTTGCATTGCCTAGCCGTGCGTTGTCGTGCATTAGCGTTGCCTTGCCTCACCGTGCCTTGCCTTGCGTTGCCCTGTCCTTCCCTATCCGTGCATTCCCTAGCTGTGCGTTGTCGTTCCTTACTCTTGTTTCCCCTTGCGGTGCCGTGCCTTCTGTTACCCTTGCTTTGCCTTGGTTTCCCTTGCCTTCCTTGCCTTGCTTTACTGTTTGCTTGCCTTGCCGTGCATTGCCCAACCTTGTGTTGTCATGCGTTATTCTTGCCTTGCATGACCGTGCCTTGCCTTGCGTTCCCCTTTCCTTGCCTTGCCGTGCATTGCCTAGCCGTCCGTTCTCGTGCCTTAGCCTTGTTTCACCTTGCCATAGCCTTGCTTGCGTTGCCTTGCTTTGCCTTGCCTTCCTTGCCTTCCGTTACTCTTTGCATGTCTTCCGAGCATTGCCTAGCCTTGAGTTGTCGTGCCTTAGCCTTGCCTCGCCTGACAGTGCCTTGCCTTGCGTTACCCCTTCCTTGCCTTGCCGTGCATTGCCTAGCCCTGCGTTTTCGTGCCTTAGCATTGTTTCCCCTTACCGTGCCGTTCCTTCCGTTACCCTTGCCTTCCCTTGCTTTCCCTTGCCTTCCTTGCCTTCCGTTACTCTTTGCTTGCCTTCCGTGCATTGCCTACCCTTGCGTTGTCGTGCCTAAGCCTTCCCTCGCCTGACCGTGCCTTGCCTTGCGTTACCCTTTCCTTGCCTTGCCGTGCATTGCCTAGCCGTGCGTTGTCGTGCCTTAGCCTTTTTTCACCTTGCCATAGACTTGCTTGCGTTGCCTTGCTTTGCCTTGCATTCCTTGACTTCCGTTATTCTTTGCTTGACTTCCGAGCATTGCCTAGCCGTGCGTTGCCGTGCCTTAGCCTGGTTTCCCCTTGCCGTGCCGTGCGTTTTGTTACACTTGCCTTGCCTGGCTTTGCCTTGCCTTCCTTTCCTTCCGTTACTCTTTCCTTGCCTTGCCATGCACTGCCTAGCCTTGCGTTGTCGTTCATTAGCCTTGCCTTGCCTGACCGTGCCTTGCCTGGCGTTACCCTTTCCTTGCTTTTCCGTGCATTGCCTAGCCCTGCGTTGTCGTGCCTTAGCCTTGTTTCCCCTTGCCGTGCCGTTCCTTCTCTTACCCTTACCTTGCCTTGCTTTCCCTTGCTTTCCTTGCCTTCCGTTACTCTTTGCTTACCTTCCGTGCATTGCCTAGCCTTGCGTTGTCGTGCCTTAGCCTTGCCTCGACTGACCGTGCCTTGCCTTGCGTTACCCTTTCTTTCCCTTGCCGTGCATTGCCTAGCCGTGCGTTGTCGTGCATTAGCCTTGCCTTGCCTGACCGTGTCTTGCCTGGAGTTACCCTTTCATTCCCTTGCCGTGCATTGCCTAGCCGTGCGTTGTCGTGCATTAGCCTTGCCTTGCCTGACCGTTCCTTCCCTGGCGTTACCCTTTCCTTGCCTTTCCGTGCATTGCCTAGCCCTGCGTTGTCGTGCCTTAGCCTTGTTTCCCCTTGCCGTGCATTTCCTTCTCTTACCCTTACCTTGCCTTGCTTTCCCTTGCTTTCCTTCCCTTCCGTGAACTCTTTGCTTACGTTCAATGCATTGCCTAGCCTTGCCTTGTCGTGCCTTAGCCTTGCCTCGCCTGACAGTGCCTTGCCTTGCGTTACCCTTTCCTTGCCTTGCCGTGCATTGCCTAGCCGTGCGTTGTCGTGCCTTAGCCTTGTTTCCCCTTGCCGTGCCGTTCCTTCCCTTACCCTTACCTTGCCTTGCTTTCCCTTGCTTTCCTTGCCTTCCGTTACTCTTTGCTTACCTTCCGTGCATTGCCTAGCCTTGCGTTGTCGTGCCTTAGCCTTGCCTCGCCTGACAGTGCCTTGCCTTGCGTTACCTGTTCCTTGGCTGGCCGTGCATTGCCTAGCCGTGCGTTGTCGTGCCTTAGCCTTGTTTCACCTTGCCATAGCCTTGCTTGCGTTGCCTTGCTTTGCCTCGCCTTCCTTTCCTTCCGTTACACTTTCCTTGCCTAACCGTACACTGCCTAGCCTTGCGTTGTCGTACATTAGCCTTGCCTCGCCTGACCGTGCCTTCCCTTGCGTTACCCTTTCCTTGCCTTGCCGTGCATTGACTAGCCCTGCGTTGTCGTGCCTTAGGCTTGTTTCCCCTTACCTTGCCTTTCCTTCCATTACCCTTGCCTTCCCTTGCTTTCCCTTGCCTTCCTTGCCTTCCGTTACTCTTTGCTTGCCTTCCGTGCATTGCCTAGCCTTGCGTTGTCGTGCCTTAGCCTTTTTTCACCTTGCCATAGACTTGCTTGCGTTGCCTTGCTTTGCCTTGCATTCCTTGCCTTCCGTTACTCTTTGCTTGCCTTCCGTGCATTGCCTAGCCTTGCGTTGTCGTGCCTTAGCCTTGCCTCGCCTGACCGTGCCTTGCCTTGCGTTACCCTTTCCTTGCCTTGCTGTGCATTGCCTAGCCGTGCATTGCTTAGCCGTGCGTTGCCGTGCCTTAGCCTTATCTCGCCTGACCTTGCCTTCCTTTGCTTTAAGCTTTCCTTGCATTGTCGTGTATTGCCTTAGCCTTATCTCGCCTGACCTTGCCTTCCTTTGCTTTAAGCTTTCCTTGCATTGTCGTGCATCGCCTAGCCTTGCGTTTTCGTGCATTAGCCTTGCCTAGGCTCACCGAGCCTTGCGTTACCCTTTCCTGGCCTTGCCGTGCATTTCCTAGCCGTGTGTTGTCGTGCCTTAGCCTTGTTTCCCCTTGCCGTTGCGTGCCTTTTGTTACACTTGCCTTGCCTGGCTTTGCCTTGCCTTCCTTTCTTTCCGTTATTCTTTCCTTTCCTTGCCGTGCAGTGCCTATCCTTGCGTTGTTGTGCATTAGCCTTGCCTTGTCTGACCGTGCCTTGCCTTTCGTTACTCTTTGCTTGCCTTCCGTGCATTGCCTAGCCTTGCGTTGTCGTGCCTTAGCCTTATCTCGCCTGACCGTGCCTTCCTTTGCGTTACCCTTTCCTTGCCTTGCCGTGCATTGCCTAGCCGTGCGTTGTCGTGCCTTAGCCTTGTTTCCCCTTGCCGTGCCGTTCCTTCCGTTACCCTTGCCTTCCCTTGCTTTCCCTTTGCTTCCTTACCTTCCGTTACTCTTTGCTTGCCTTCCGTGCATTGCCTAGCCTTGCGTTTTCGTGCCTTAGCCTTATCTCGCCTGACCGTGCCTTCCTTTGCTTTAAGCTTTCCTTGCATTGTCGTGCATTGCCTAGCCTTGCGTTTTCGTGCATTAGCCTTGCCTAGCCTCACCGTGCCTT
This sequence comes from Macrotis lagotis, assembly GCF_037893015.1. Taxonomy (NCBI): domain Eukaryota; kingdom Metazoa; phylum Chordata; class Mammalia; order Peramelemorphia; family Peramelidae; genus Macrotis; species Macrotis lagotis. The sequence continues at coordinate 104,858 of NW_027422362.1, forward strand.
GCCTTGCGTTACCCTTTCCTTGCCTTGCCGTGCATTGCCTAGCCGTGCGTTGTCGTGCCTTAGCCTTGTTTCCGCTTCCCGTGGCGTGCCTTTTGTTACACTTGCCTTGCCTGGCTTTGCCTTGCCTTCCTTTTCTTCCGTTACTCTTTCCTTGCCTTGCCGTGCATTGCCTAGCCTTGGATTTTCGTGCCTTATCCTTGCCTCACCTGACCGTGCCATCCCTTGCGTTACCCTTTCCTTGCCTTGCCGTGCATTGCCTAGCCGTGCGTTGTCGTGCCTTAGCCTTGTTTCCCCTTGCCGTGCAGTTCCTTCCGTTACACTTGCCTTTCTTTGCTTTCCCTTGCCTTCCTTACCTTCCGTTACTCTTTGCTTGCCTTCCGTGCATTGCCTAGCCTTGCTTTGTCGTGCCTTAGCCTTGCCTCGGCTGAACGTGCTTTCCCATGCGTTACCCTTTCCTTGCCTTGCCGTGCATTGCCCAGCCTGCGTTGCCGTGCCTTAGCCTTGTTTCACCTTGCCGTGCAGTTCCTTCCGTTACCCTTGCCTTTCCTTGCTTTTCCTTGCCTTGCTTACCTTCCGTTACTCTTTGCTTCCCTTCCCTGCATTGCCTAGCCTTGCGTTGTCGTGCCTTAGCCTTATCTCGCCTGACCGTGCCTTCCTTTGCTTTAAGGTTTACTTGCATTGTCGTGCATTGCCTAGCCTTGCGTTGTCGTGCATTAGCCTTGCCTAGCCTCACCGTGCTTTCCCATGAGTTACCCTTTCCTTGCCTTGCCGTGCATTGCCCAGCCTGCGCTGCCGTACCTTAGCCTTGTTTCCCCTTGCCGTGCAGTTCCTTCCGTTACCCTTGCCTTTCCTTGCTTTTCCTTGCCTTGCTTACCTTCCGTTACTCTTTGCTTCCCTTCCCTGCATTGCCTAGCCTTGCGTTGTCGTGCCTTAGCCTTGTTTCTCCTTGCCGTGGCGTGCGTTTTGTTACAATTGCCTTGCATGGCTTTGCCTTGCCTTCCTTTCCTTCCGTTACTCTTTCCTTGCCTTGCCGTGCATTGCCTAGCCTTGCATTGTCGTGCTTATCCTTTCCTCACCTGACCGTGCCTTCCCCTGCGTTACCCTTTCCTTGCCTTACCGTGCATTGCCAACCGTGCGTTGTCGTGCCTTAGCCTTGTTTCCCCTTGCCGTGCCGTTCCTTCCGTTACACTTGCCTTTCTTTGCTTTCCCTTGCCTTCCTTACCTTCTGTTACTCTTTGCTTGCCTTCCGTGCATTGCCTAGCCTTGCCTTGTCGTGCCTTAGCCTTGCCTCGCCTGAACGTGCTTTCCCATGCGGTACCCTTTCCTTGCCTTGCCGTGCATTGCCTAGCCTACGTTGCCGTGCCATAGCCTTGTTTCCCTTTGCCGTGCCGTTCCTTCCGTTACCCTTGCCTTCCCTTGCTTTCCCTTGCCTTCCTTGCTTTCCGTTACTCTTTGCTTGCTTTCCGTGCATTGCCTAGCCTTGCGTTGTCATGCCTTAGCCTTGCCTCGCCTGACCGTGCTTTCCCATGAGTTACACTTTCCTTGCCTTGCCGTGCATTGCCTAGTCTTCGTTGCCGTGCCTTAGCCTTGTTTCCCCTTGCCGTGCCGTTCCTTCCGTTACCCTTGCCTTTCCTTGCTTTTCCTTGCCTTCCTTACCTTCCGTTACTCTTTGCTTGCCTTCCCTGAATTGCCTAGCCTTGCGTTGTCGTGCCTTTGCCTTATCTCGCCTGACCGTGCCTTCCTTTGCGTTACCCTTTCCTTGCCTTGCCGTGCATTGCCTACCCTTGCGTTGTCGTGCCTAAGCCTTCCCTCGCCTGACCGTGCCTTGCCTTGCGTTACCCTTTCCTTGCCTTGCCGTGCATTGCCTAGCCGTGCGTTGTCGTGCCTTAGCCTTTTTTCACCTTGCCATAGACTTGCTTGCGTTGCCTTGCTTTGCCTTGCATTCCTTGACTTCCGTTATTCTTTGCTTGACTTCCGTGCATTGCCTAGCCGTGCGTTGCCGTGCCTTAGCCTTGTTTCCCCTTGCCGTGCCGTGCGTTTTGTTACACTTGCCTTGCCTGGCTTTGCCTTGCCTTCCTTTCCTTCCGTTACTCTTTCCTTGCCTTGCCGTGCACTGCCTAGCCTTGCGTTGTCGTTCATTAGCCTTGCCTTGCCTGACCGTGCCTTGCCTGGCGTTACCCTTTCCTTGCTTTTCCGTGCATTGCCTAGCCCTGCGTTGTCGTGCCTTAGCCTTGTTTCCCCTTGCCGTGCCGTTCCTTCTCTTACCCTTACCTTGCCTTGCTTTCCCTTGCTTTCCTTGCCTTCCGTTACTCTTTGCTTACCTTCCGTGCATTGCCTAGCCTTGCGTTGTCGTGCCTTAGCCTTGCCTCGACTGACAGTGCCTTGCCTTGCGTTACCCTTTCTTTCCCTTGCCGTGCATTGCCTAGCCGTGCGTTGTCGTGCATTAGCCTTGCCTTGCCTGACCGTGTCTTGCCTGGAGTTACCCTTTCATTCCCTTGCCGTGCATTGCCTAGCCGTGCGTTGTCGTGCATTAGCCTTGCCTTGCCTGACCGTTCCTTCCCTGGCGTTACCCTTTCCTTGCCTTTCCGTGCATTGCCTAGCCCTGCGTTGTCGTGCCTTAGCCTTGTTTCCCCTTGCCGTGCAGTTCCTTCTCTTACCCTTACCTTGCCTTGCTTTCCCTTGCTTTCCTTCCCTTCCGTTACTCTTTGCTTACGTTCAATGCATTGCCTAGCCTTGCGTTGTCGTGCCTTAGCCTTGCCTCGCCTGACAGTGCCTTGCCTTGCGTTACCCTTTCCTTGCCTTGCCGTGCATTGACTAGCCGTGCGTTGTCGTGCCTTAGCCTTGTTTCCCCTTGCCGTGCTGTTCCTTCCCTTACCTATACCTTGCCTTGCTTTCCCTTGCTTTCCTTGCCTTCCGTTACTCTTTGCTTACCTTCCGTGCATTGCCTAGCCTTGCGTTGTCGTGCCTTAGCCTTGCCTCGCCTGACAGTGCCTTGCCTTGCGTCACCCTTTCCTTCCCTGGCCGTGCATTGCCTAGCCGTGCGTTGTCGTGCATTAGCCTTGTTTCACCTTGCCATAGCCTTGCTTGCGTTGCCTTGCTTTGCCTCGCCTTCCTTTCCTTCCGTTACACTTTCCTTGCCTAACCGTACACTGCCTAGCCTTGCGTTGTCGTGCCTTAGCCTTGCCTCGCCTGACAGTGCCTTGCCTTGCGTTACCCTTTCCTTGCCTTGCCGTGCATTGCCTAGCCGTGCGTTGTCGTGCATTAAACTTGTTTCACCTTGCCATAGCCTTGCTTGCGTTGCCTTGCTTTGCCTTGCCTTCCTTGCCTTCCGTTACTCTTTGCTTGCCTTCCGTGCATTGCCTAGCCTTGCGTTGTCGTGCCTTAGCCTTTTTTCACCTTGCCATAGACTTGCTTGCGTTGCCTTGCTTTGCCTTGCATTCCTTGCCTTCCGTTACTCTTTGCTTGCCTTCCATGCATTGCCTAGCCTTGCGTTGTCGTGCCTTAGCCTTGCCTCGCCTGACCGTGCCTTGCCTTGCGTTACCCTTTCCTTGCCTTGCCGTGCATTGCCTAGCCGTGCATTGCTTAGCCGTGCGTTGCCGTGCCTTAGCCTTATCTCGCCTGACCTTGCCTTCCTTTGCTTTAAGCTTTCCTTGCATTGTCGTGTATTGCCTTAGCCTTATCTCGCCTGACCTTGCCTTCCTTTGCTTTAAGCTTTCCTTGCATTGTCGTGCATCGCCTAGCCTTGCGTTTTCGTGCATTAGCCTTGCCTAGGCTCACCGAGCCTTGCGTTACCCTTTCCTGGCCTTGCCGTGCATTTCCTAGCCGTGTGTTGTCGTGCCTTAGCCTTGTTTCCCCTTGCCGTTGCGTGCCTTTTGTTACACTTGCCTTGCCTGGCTTTGCCTTGCCTTCCTTTCTTTCCGTTATTCTTTCCTTTCCTTGCCGTGCAGTGCCTATCCTTGCGTTGTTGTGCATTAGCCTTGCCTTGTCTGAACGTGCCTTGCCTTTCGTTACTCTTTGCTTGCCTTCCGTGCATTGCCTAGCCTTGCGTTGTCGTGCCTTAGCCTTACCTCGCCTGACCGTGCTTTCCCATGCGTTACACTTTCCTCCTTGCCTTGCCGTGCATTTCCTAGCCGTGGGTTGTCGTCCCTTAGCCTTGTTACCCCTTGCCGTGCCGTTCCTTCCGTTAACCTTGACTTCCCTTGCTTTCCCCTTGCTTCCTTACCTTCCGTTACTCTTTGCTTGCCTTCCGTGCATTGCCTAGCCTTGCGTTTTCGTGCCTTAGCCTTGCCTCGCCTGACCGTGCTTTCCCATGCGTTACCCTTTCCTTGCCTTGCCGTGCATTGCCTAGCCTTGCGTTGTCGTGCCTTAGCCTTATCTCGCCTGACCGTGCCTTCCTTTGCTTTAAGCTTTCCTTGCATTGTCGTGCATTGCCTAGCCTTGCGTTGTCGTGCATTAGCCTTGCCTAGCCTCACCGTGCTTTCCCATGAGTTACCCTTTCCTTGCCTTGCCGTGCATTGCCCAGCCTGCGTTGCCGTGCCTTAGCCTTGTTTCCCCTTGCCGTGCAGTTCCTTCCGTTACCCTTGCCTTTCCTTGCTTTTCCTTGCCTTGCTTACCTTCCGTTACTCTTTGCTTCCCTTCCCTGCATTGCCTAGCCTTGCGTTGTCGTGCCTTAGCTTTGTTTCTCTTCGCCGTGGCGTGCCTTTTGTTACACTTGCCTTGCATGGCTTTGCCTTGCTTTCCTTTCCTTCCGTTACTCTTTCCTTGCCTTGCCGTGCATTGCCTAGCCTTGCATTGTCGTGCTTATCCTTGCCTCACCTGACCGTGCCTTCCCCTGCGTTACCCTTTCCTTGCCTTGCCGTGCATTGCCAACCGTGCGTTGTCGTGCCTTAGCCTTGTTTCCCCTTGCCGTGCCGTTCCTTCCGTTACACTTGCCTTTCTTTGCTTTCCCTTGCCTTCCTTACCTTCCGTTACTCTTTGCTTGCCTTCCGTGCATTGCCTAGCCTTGCGTTGTCGTGCCTTAGCCTTGCCTCGCCTGAACGTGCTTTCCCATGCGGTACCCTTTCCTTGCCTTGCCGTGCATTGCCTAGCCTACGTTGCCGTGCCTTAGCCTTGTTTCCCTTTGCCGTGCCGTTCCTTCCGTTACCCTTGCCTTCCCTTGCTTTCCCTTGCCTTCCTTGCTTTCCGTTACTCTTTGCTTGCTTTCCGTGCATTGCCTAGCCTTGCGTTGTCATGCCTTAGCCTTGCCTCGCCTGACCGTGCTTTCCCATGAGTTACACTTTCCTTGCCTTGCCGTGCATTGCCTAGTCTTCGTTGCCGTGCCTTAGCCTTGTTTCCCCTTGCCGTGCCGTTCCTTCCGTTACCCTTGCCTTTCCTTGCTTTTCCTTGCCTTGGTTACCTTCCGTTACTCTTTGCTTCCCTTCCCTGCATTGCCTAGCCTTGCGTTGTTGTGCCTTAGCCTTATGTCGCCTGACCGTGCCTTCCTTTGCTTTAAGCTTTCCTTGCATTGTCGTGCATTGCCTAGCCTTGCGTTGTCGTGCATTAGCCTTGCCTAGCCACACCGTGCCTTGCCTTGCGTTACCCTTTCCTTGCCTTGCCGTGCATTGCCTAGCCGTGCGTTGTCGTGCCTTAGCCTTGTTTCCCCTTGCCTTAGCGTGCCTTTTGTTACACTTGCCTTGCCTGGCTTTGCCTTGCCTTCCTTTCCTTCCTTTACTCTTTCCTTGCCTTGCCGTGCATTGCCTAGCCTTGCATTGTCGTGCCTTATCCTTGCCTCGCCTGACCGTGCTTTCCCATGCGTTACCGTTTCCTTGCCTTGCCGTGCATTGCCTAGCAGTGCGTTGTCGTGCCTTAGCCTTGTTTCCCCTTGCCGTGTCGTTCCTTCCGTTACACTTGCCTTTCCCTGCTTTCCCTTGCCTTCCTTACCTTCCGTTACTCTTTGCTTGCCTTCCGTGCATTGCCTAGCCTTGCGTTGTCGTGCCTTAGCGTTGCCTCGCCTGACAGTGCTTTCAAATGCGTTACCCTTTCCTTGCCTTGCCGTTCATTGCCTAGCGTTCGGTGTCGTGCTTTAGACTTGTTTCCCCTTGCCGTGCCTTTCCTTCCGTTACCCTGGCCTTTCCTTCGTTTTCCTTGCCTAGCTTACCTTCCGTTACTCTTTGCTTGCCTTCCCTGAATTTCCTAGCCTTGCGTTTTCGTGCATTAGCCTTGCCTAGCCTCACCGTGCCTTGCCTTGCGTTACCCTTTCCTTGCCTTGCCGTGCATTGCCTAGCCGTGCGTTGTCGTGCCTTAGCCTTGTTTCCCCTTGCCGTGCCGTTCCTTCCGTTACCCTTGCCTTCCCTTGCTTTCCCTTGCCTTCCTTGCGTTCCGTTACTCTTTTCTTACTTTCCGTGCATTGCCTAGCCTTGCGTTGTCATGCCTTAGACTTGCCTCGCCTGACCGTGCTTTCCCATGCGTTACCCTTTCCTTGCCTTGCCGTGCATTGCCTAGCCTGCGTTGCCGTGCCTTAGCCTTCTTTCCCCTTGCCGTGCCGTTCCTTCCGTTACCCTTGCCTTTCCTTGCTTTTCCTTCCCTTGCTTACCTTCCGTTACTCTTTGCTTGCCTTCCCTGCATTGCCTAGCCTTGCGTTGTCGTGCCTTAGCCTTATCTCGCCTGACCTTGCCTTCCTTTGCTTTAAGCTTTCCTTGCATTGTCGTGCATTGCCTAGCCTTGCGTTTTCGTGCATTAGCCTTGCCTAGCCTCACCGTGCCTTGCCTTGCGTTACCCTTTCCTTGCCTTGCCGTGCATTGCCTAGCGTGCGTTGTCGTGCCTTAGTCTTGTTTCCCCTTGCCGTGCCGTTCCTTCCGTTACACTTGCCTTTCTTTGCTTTCCCTTGCCTTCCTTACTTTCCGTTACTCTTTGCTTGCCTTCCGTGCATTGCCTAGCCTTGCGTTGTCGTGCCTTAGCCTTGCCTCGCCTGAACTTGCTTTCCCATGCGTTACCCTTTCCTTGCCTTGCCGTGCATTGCCCAGCCTGCGTTGCCGTGCCTTAGCCTTGTTTCCCCTTGCCGTGCAGTTCCTTCCGTTACCCTTCCCTTTCCTTGCTTTTCCTTGCCTTGCTTACCTTCCGTTACTCTTTGCTTCCCTTCCCTGCATTGCCTAGCCTTGCGTTGTCGTGCCTTAGCCTTGTTTCCCCTTGCCGTGGCGTGCCTTTTCTTACACTTGCCTTGCCTGGCTTTGCCTTGCCTTCCTTTCCTTCCGTTACTCTTTCCTTGCCTTGCCGTGCATTGCCTAGCCTTGCATTGTCGTGCCTTAGCCTTATCTCGCCTGACCGTGCCTTCCTTTGCTTTAAGGTTTACTTGCATTGTCGTGCATTGCCTAGCCTTGCGTTGTCGTGCCTTAGCCTTGCCTCGCCTGACCGTGCTTTCCCATGCGTTACCCATTCCTTGCCTTGCCGTTCATTGCCTAGCGTTCGGTGTCGTGCCTTAGACTTGTTTCCCCTTGCCGTGCCGTTCCTTCGGTTACCCTTGCCTTTCCTTGCTTTTCCTTGCCTTGCTTACCTTCCGTTACTCTTCGCTTGCCTTCCCTGAATTTCCTAGCCTTTCGTTGTCGTGCCTTAGCCTTCTCTCGCCTGACCTTGCCTTCCTTTGCTTTAAGCTTTCCTTGCATTGTCGTGTATTGCCTAGCCTTGCGTTTTCGTGCATTAGCCTTGCCTAGGCTCACCGAGCCTTGCCTTGCGTTACCCTTTCCTTGCCTTGCCGTGCATTGCCTAGCCGTGCGTTGTCGTGCCTTAGCCTTGTTTCCACTTGCCGTGCCGTTCCTTCCGTTACACTTGCCTTTCTTTGCTTTCCCTTGCCTTCCTTACCTTCCGTTACTCTTTGCTTGCCTTCCGTGCATTGCCTAGCCTTGCGTTGTCGTGCCTTATCCTTGCCTCGCCTGACCGTGCTTTCCCATGCGTTACCCTTTCCTTGCCTTGCCGTGCATTGCCTAGCCTGCGTTGCCGTGCCTTATCCTTGTTTCCCCTTGCCGTGCCGTTCCTTCCGTTACCCTTGCCTTTCCTTGCTTTTCCTTGCCTTGCTTACCTTCCGTTACTCTTTGCTTGCCTTCCCTGAATTGCCTAGCCTTGCGTTGTCGTGCCTTAGCCTTATCTCGCCTGACCGTGCCTTCCTTTGCTTTAAGCTTTCCTTGCATTGTAGTGCATTGCCTAGCCTTGCGTTGTCGTGCATTAGCCTTGCCTAGCCTCAAGGTGCCTTACCTTGCGTTACCCTTTCCTGGCCTTGCCGTGCATTTCCTAGCCGTGTGTTGTCGTGCCTTAGCCTTGTTTCCCCTTGCCGTTGCGTGCCTTTTGTTACACTTGACTTGCCTGGCTTTGCCTTGCCTTCCTTTCTTTCCGTTATTCTTTCCTTTCCTTGCCGTGCAGTGCCTACCCTTGCGTTGTCGTGCATTAGCCTTGCCTTGCCTGACCGTGCCTTGCCTGCCTTCTGTTACTCTTTGCTTGCCTTCCGTGCATTGCCTAGCCTTGCGTTGTCGTGCCTTAGCCTTGCCTCGCCTGACCGTGCTTTCCCATGCGTTACCCTTTCCTTGCCTTGCCGTGCATTTCCTAGCCGTGTGTTGTCGTGCCTTAGCCTTGTTACCCCTTGCCGTGCCGTTCCTTCCGTTAACCTTGCCTTCCCTTGCTTTCCCTTTCCTTCCTTACCTTCCGTTACTCTTTGCTTGCCTTCCGTGCATTGCCTAGCCTTGCGTTGTCGTGCCTTAGCCTTGCCTCGCCTGACCGTGCTTTCCCATGCGTTACCCTTTCCTTGCCTTGCCGTGCATTGCCTATCCTGCGTTGCCGTGCCTTAGCCTTGTTTCCCCTTGCCGTGCCGTTCCTTCCGTTACCCTTACCTTTCCTTGCTTTTCCTTGCCTTGCTTACCTTCCGTTACTCTTTGCTTCCCTTCCCTTCATTGCCTAGCCTTGCGTTGTCGTGCCTTAGCCTTATCTCGCCTGACCGTGCCTTCCTTTGCTTTAAGCTTTCCTTGCATTGTCGTGCATTGCCTAGCCTTGCGTTGTCGTGCATTAGCCTTGCCTAGCCTCACCGTGCCTTGCCTTGCGTTACCCTTTCCTTGCCTTGCCGTGCATTTCCTAGCCGTGCGTTGTCGTGCCTTAGCCTTGTTTCCCCTTGCCGTGCCGTGCCTTTTGTTACACTTGCCTTGCCTGGCTTTGCCTTGCCTTCCTTTCCTTCCGTTACTCTTTCATTGCCTTGCCGGGCATTGCCTAACCTTGGATTTTCGTGCCATATCCTTGCCTCACCTGACCGTGCCATCCCTTGCGTTACCCTTTCCTTGCCTTGCCGTGCATTGCATAGCCGTGCGTTGTCGTGCCTTAGCCTTGTTTCCCGTTGCCGTGCCGTTCCTTCCGTTACACTTGCCTTTCTTTGCTTTCCCTTGCCTTCCTTATCTTCCGTTACTCTTTGCTTGCCTTCCGTGCATTGCCTAGCCTTGCGTTGTCGTGCCTTAGCCTTGCCTCGGCTGAACGTGCTTTCCCATGCGTTACCCTTTCCTTGCCTTGCCGTGCATTGCCCAGCCTGCGTTGCCGTGCCTTAGCCTTGTTTCACCTTGCCGTGCAGTTCCTTCCGTTACCCTTGCCTTTCCTTGCTTTTCCTTGCCTTGCTTACCTTCCGTTACTCTTTGCTTCCCTTCCCTGCATTGCCTAGCCTTGCGTTGTCGTGCCTTAGCCTTATCTCGCCTGACCGTGCCTTCCTTTGCTTTAAGGTTTACTTGCATTGTCGTGCATTGCCTAGCCTTGCGTTGTCGTGCATTAGCCTTGCCTAGCCTCACCGTGCTTTCCCATGACTTACCCTTTCCTTGCCTTGCCGTGCATTGCCTAGCCGTGCGTTGTCGTGCCTTAGACTTGTTTCCCCTTGCCGTGCAGTTCCTTCCGTTACACTTGCCTTTCTTTGCTTTCCCTTGTCTTCCTTACCTTCCGTTACTCTTTGCATGCCTTCCGTGCATTGCCTAGCCTTGCGTTGTCGTGCCTTAGCCTTGTTTCCCCTTGCCGTGGCGTGCCTTTTGTTACACTTGCCTTGCCTGGCTTTGCCTTGCCTTCCTTTCCTTCCGTTACTCTTTCCTTGCCTTGCCGTGCATTGCCTAGCCTTGCATTGTCGTGCCTTATCCTTGCCTCACCTGACCGTGCCTTCCCCTGCGTTACCCTTTCCTTGCCTTGCCGTGCATTGCCTAGCCCTGCGTGGTCGTGCCTTAGCCTTGTTACCCCTTGCCGTGCCGTTCCTTCCGTTACCCTTCCCTTCCCTTGCTTTCCCTTGCCTTCCTTACCTTCCGTTACTCTTTGCTTGCCTTCCGTGCATTGCCTAGCCTTGCGTTGTCGTGCCTTAGCCTTGCCTCGCCTGACCGTGCTTTCCCATGCGTTACCCTTTCCTTGCCTTGCCGTGCATTGCCTAGCGTTCGTTGTCGTGCCTTAGCCTTGTTTCCCCTTGCCGTGCCGTTCCTTCCGTTACCCTTGCCTTTCCTTGCTTTTCCTTGCCTTCTTACCTTCCGTTACTCTTTGCTTGCCTTCCCTGAATTGCCTAGCCTTGCGTTGTCGTGCCTTAGCCTTATCTCGCCTGACCTTGCCTTCCTTTGCTTTAAGCTTTCCTTGCATTGTCGTGCATTGCCTAGCCTTGCGTTTTCGTGCATTAGCCTTGCCTAGCCTCACCGTGCCTTGCCTTGCGTTACCCTTTCCTTGCCTTGCCGTGCATTGCCTAGCCGTGCGTTGTCGTGCCTTAGCCTTGTTTCCCCTTGCCGTGCCGTTCCTTCCGTTACACTTGCCTTTCTTTGCTTTCCCTTGCCTTCCTTACCTTCCGTTACTCTTTGCTTGCCTTCCGTGCATTGCCTAGGCTTGCGTTGTCGTGCCTTAGCCTTGCCTCGCCTGACCGTGCTTTCCCATGCGTTACCCTTTCCTTGCCTTGCCGTGCATTGCCTAGCCGTGCGTTGTCGTGCCTTAGCCTTGTTTCCCCTTGCCGTGCCGTTCCTTCCGTTACCCTTGCCTTTCCTTGCTTTTCCTTGCCTTCCTTACCTTCCGTTACTCTTTGCTTGCCTTCCCTGCATTGCCTAGCCTTGCGTTGTCGTGCCTTAGCCTTATCTCGCCTGACCGTGCCTTCCTTTGCTTTAAGCTTTCCTTGCATTGTCGTGCATTGCCTAGCCTTGCGTTGTCGTGCATTAGCCTTGCCTAGCTTCACCGTGCCTTGCCTTGCGTTACCCTTTCCTTGCCTTGCCGTGCATTGCCTAGCCATGCGTTGTCGTGCCTTAGCCTTCTTACCCCTTGCCGTGCCGTTCCTTCCGTTACCCTTGCCTTCCCTAGCTTTCCCTTGCCTTCCTTGCGTTCCGTTACTCTCTACTTGCTTTCCGTGCATTGCCTAGCCTTGCGTTGTCGTGCCTTACCCTTGCCTCGCCTGACCGTGCTTTCCCATGCGTTACCCTTTCCTTGCCTTGCCGTGCATTGCCTAGCGTGCGTTGTCGTGCCTTAGCCTTGTTTCCCCTTGCCGTGCCGTTCCTTCCGTTACACTTGCCTTTCCTTGCTTTTCCTTGCCTTCCTTACCTTCCGTTACTCTTTGCTTGCCTTCCGTGCATTGCCTAGCCTTGCGTTGTCGTGCCTTAGCCTTATCTCGCCTGACCTTGCTTTCCTTTGCTTTCAGCTTTCCTTGCATTGTCGTGTATTGCCTAGCCTTGCGTTTTCGTGCATTAGCCTTGCCTAGGCTCACCGAGCTGTGCCTTGCGTTACCCTTTCCTTGCCTTGCCGTGCATTGCCTAGCCGTGCGTTGTCGTGCCTTAGCCTTGTTTCCCCTTGCCGTGCCGTTCCTTCCGTTACACTTGCCTTTCTTTGCTTTCCCTTGCCTTCCTTGCCTTCCGTTACTCTTTGCTTGCCTTCCGTGCATTGCCTAGCCTTGCGTTGTCGTGCCTTAGCCTTGCCTCGCCTGACCGTGCCTTGCCTTGCGTTACCCTTTCCTTGCCTTGCCGTGCATTGCCTAGCCGTGCCTTGTCGTGCCTTAGCCTTGTTTCCCCTTGCCGTGCCGTTCCTTCCGTTACACTTGCCTTTCCTTGCTTTTCCTTGCCTTCCTTACCTTCCGTTACTCTTTGCTTCCCTTCCCTGCATTGCCTAGCCTTGCGTTGTCGTGCCTTAGCCTTATCTCGCCTGACCTTGCTTTCCTTTGCTTTAAGCTTTCCTTGCATTGTCGTGCATTGCCTAGCCTTGCGTTGTCGTGCATTAGCCTTGCCTAGCCTACCCTTTCCTTGCCTTACCCGTGCCTTGCCTTGCCGTGCATTGCCTAGCCGTGCCTTGTCGTGCCTTAGCCTTGTTTCCCCTTTCCGTCGCTGCCGTTCCTTCCGTTACACTTGCCTTTCTTTGCTTTCCCTTGCCTTCCTTACCTTCCGTTACTCTTTGCTTGCCTTCCGTGCATTGCCTAGCCTTGCGTTGTCGTGCCTTAGCCTTGCCTCGCCTGACCCTGCTTTCCCATGCGTTACCCTTTCCTTGCCTTGCCGTGCATTGCCTAGCCGTGCCTTGTCGTGCCTTAGCCTTGTTTCCCCTTGCCGTGCAGTTCCTTCCGTTACACTTGCCTTTCCCTGCTTTCCCTTGCCTTCCTTACCTTCCGTTACTCTTTGCTTGCCTTCCGTGCATTGCCTAGCCTTGCGTTGTCGTGCCTTAGCGTTGCCTCGCCTGACAGTGCTTTCAAATGCGTTACCCTTTCCTTGCCTTGCCGTTCATTGCCTAGCGTTCGGTGTCGTGCCTTAGACTTGTTTCCCCTTGCCGTGCCTTTCCTTCCGTTACCCTGGCCTTTCCTTCGTTTTCCTTGCCTAGCTTACCTTCCGTTACTCTTTGCTTGCCTTCCCTGAATTTCCTAGCCTTGCGTTTTCGTGCATTAGCCTTGCCTAGCCTGCACCGTGCCTTTCCTTGCGCCTAGCCTCACCGTGCCTTTCCTTGCGTTACCCTTTGCTTGCCTTGCCGTGCATTGCCTAGCCTACGTTGCCGTGCCTTAGCCTTGTTTCCCCTTGCCGTGCCGTTCCTTCCGTTACCCTTGCCTTCCCTTGCTTTCCCTTGCCTTCCTTGCGTTCCGTTACTCTTTGCTTACCTTCCGTGCATTGCCTAGCCTTGCGTTGTCATGCCTTAGACTTGCCCCGCCTGACCGTGCTTTCCCATGCGTTACCCTTTCCTTGCCTTGCCGTGCATTGCCTAGCCTGCGTTGCCGTGCCTTAGCCTTCTTTCCCCTTGCCGTGCCGTTCCTTCCGTTACCCTTGCCTTTCCTTGCTTTTCCTTCCCTTGCTTACCTTCCGTTACTCTTTGCTTGCCTTCCCTGAATTGCCTAGCCTTGCGTTGTCGTGCCTTTGCCTTATCTGGCCTGACCTTGCCTTCCTTTGCTTTAAGCTTTCCTTGCATTGTCGTGCATTGCCTAGCCTTGCGTTTTCGTGCATTAGCCTTGCCTAGCCTCACCGTGCCTTGCCTTGCGTTCCCCTATCCTTGCCTTGCCGTGCATCGCCTAGCCGTGCGTTGTCGTGCCTTAGTCTTGTTTCCCCTTGCCGTGCCGTTCCTTCCGTTACACTTGCCTTTCTTTGCTTTCCCTTGCCTTCCTTACTTTCCGTTACTCTTTGCTTGCCTTCCGTGCATTGCCTAGCCTTGCGTTGTCGTGCCTTAGCCTTGCGTCCCCTGACCGTGCTTTCCCATGCGTTACCCTTTCCTTGCCTTGCCGTGCATTGCCTAGCATGCGTTGTCGTGCCTTAGCCTTGTTTCCCCTTGCCGTGCCGTTCCTTCCGTTACCCTTGCCTTTACTTGCCTTTCCTTGCCTTGCTTACCTTCCGTTACTCTTTGCTTCCCTTCCCTGCATTGCCTAGCCTTGCGTTGTCGTGCCTTAGCCTTATCTCGCCTGACCGTGCCTTCCTTTGCTTTAAGCTTTCCTTGCATTGTAGTGCATTGCCTAGCCTTGCGTTGTCGTGCATTAGCCTTGCCTAGCCTCACCGTGCCTTGCCTTGCGTTACCCTTTCCTGGCCTTGCCGTGTATTTCCTAGCCGTGTGTTGTCGTGCCTTAGCCTTGTTTCCCCTTGCCGTTGCGTGCCTTTTGTTACACTTGCCTTGCCTGGCTTTGCCTTGCCTTCCTTTCTTTCCGTTATTCTTTCCTTTCCTTGCTGGGCAGTGCCTACCCTTGCGTTGTCGTGCATTAGCCTTGCCTTGTCTGCCCGTGCCTTGCCTTTCGTTACTCTTTGCTTGCCTTCGGTGCATTGGCTAGCCTTCCGTTGTCGTGCCTTAGCCTTACCTCGCCTGACCGTGCCTTCCCTTGCGTTACCCTTTCCTTGCCTTGCCGTGCATTGCCTAGCCGTGCGTTGTCGTGCCTTAGCCTTGTTTCCCCTTGCCTTGCAGTTCCTTCCGTTACACTTGCCTTTCTTTGCTTTCCCTTGCCTTGCTTACCTTCCGTTACTCTTTGCTTCCCTTCCCTGCATTGCCTAGCCTTGCGTTGTCGTGCCTTAGCCATATCTCGCCTGACCGTGCCTTCCTTTGCTTTAAGGTTTACTTGCATTGTCGTGCATTGCCTAGCCGTGCGTTGTCGTGCCTTAGCCTTGTTTCCCCTTGCCGTGCAGTTCCTTCCGTTACACTTGCCTTCCTTTGCTTTCCCTTGCCTTCCTTACCTTCCGTTACTCTTTGCTTGCCTTCCGTGCATTGCCTAGCCTTGCGTTGTCGTGCCTTAGCCTTGCCTCGCCTGAACGTGCTTTCCCATGCGTTACCCTTTCCTTGCCTTGCCGTGCATTGCCCAGCCTGCGTTGCCGTGCCTTAGCCTTGTTTCCCCTTGCCGTGCAGTTCCTTCCGTTACCCTTCCCTTTCCTTGCTTTTCCTTGCCTTGCTTACCTTCCGTTACTCTTTGCTTCCCTTCCCTGCATTGCCTAGCCTTGCGTTGTCGTGCCTTAGCCTTGTTTCCCCTTGCCGTGGCGTGCCTTTTCTTACACTTGCCTTGCCTGGCTTTGCCTTGCCTTCCTTTCCTTCCGTTACTCTTTCCTTGCCTTGCCGTGCATTGCCTAGCCTTGCATTGTCGTGCCTTAGCCTTATCTCGCCTGACCGTGCCTTCCTTTGCTTTAAGGTTTCCTTGCATTGCCGTGCATTGCCTAGCCTTGCGTTGTCGTGCCTTAGCCTTGCCTCGCCTGACCGTGGTTTCCCATGCGTTACCCATTCCTTGCCTTGCCGTTCATTGCCTAGCGTTCGTTGTCGTGCCTTAGCCTTGTTTCCCCTTGCCGTGCCGTTCCTTCGGTTACCCTTGTTTTCCTTGCTTTTCCTTGCCTTGCTTACCTTCCGTTACTCTTTGCTTGCCTACCCTGAATTGCCTAGCCTTGCGTTGTCGTGCCTTTGCCTTATCTCGCCTGACCTTGCCTTCCTTTGCTTTAAGCTTTCCTTGCATTGTCGTGTATTGCCTAGCCTTGCGTTTTCGTGCATTAGCCTTGCCTAGGCTCACCGAGCCTTGCCTTGCGTTACCCTTTCCTTGCCTTGCCGTGCATTGCCTAGCCGTGCGTTGTCGTGCCTTAGCCTTGTTTCCCCTTGCCGTGCCGTTCCTTCCGTTACACTTGCCTTTCTTTGCTTTCCCTTGCCTTCCTTACCTTCCGTTACTCTTTGCTTGCCTTCCGTGCATTGCCTAGCCTTGCGTTGTCGTGCCTTAGCCTTGCCTCGCCTGACCGTGCTTTCCCATGCGTTACCCTTTCCTTGCCTTGCCGTGCATTGCCTAGCCTGCGTTGCCGTGCCTTATCCTTGTTTCCCCTTGCCGTGCCGTTCCTTCCGTTACCCTTGCCTTTCTTTGCTTTCCCTTGCCTTCCTTAACTTCCGTTACACTTTGCTTGCCTTCCGTGCATTGCCTAGCCTTGCGTTGTCGTGCCTTAGCCTTATCTCGCCTGACCGTGCCTTCCTTTGCTTTAAGCTTTCCTTGCATTGTAGTGCATTGCCTAGCCTTGCGTTGTCGTGCATTAGCCTTGCCTAGCCTCAAGGTGCCTTACCTTGCGTTACCCTTTCCTGGCCTTGCCGTGCATTTCCTAGCCGTGTGTTGTCGTGCCTTAGCCTTGTTTCCCCTTGCCTTGCGTGCCTTTTGTTACACTTGACTTGCCTGGCTTTGCCTTGCCTTCCTTTCTTTCCGTTATTCATTCCTTTCCTTGCCGTGCAGTGCCTACCCTTGCGTTGTCGTGCATTAGCCTTGCCTTGTCTGACCGTGCCTTGCCTTTCGTTACTCTTTGCTTGCCTTCCGTGCATTGCCTAGCCTTGCCTTGCCTTTCGTTACTCTTTGCTTGCCTTCCGTGCATTGCCTAGCCTTGCCGTTGTCGTGCTTTCCCTTTCCTTCCTTAGCCTTGCCTCGCCTGAGCCTTGCCTCGTGCTTTCCCATGCGTTACACTTTCCTTGCCTTTCCGTGCATTGCCTATCCTGCGTTGCCGTGCCTTAGCCTTGTTTCCCCTTGCCGTGCCGTTCCTTGCGTTACCCTTACCTTTCCTTGCTTTTCCTTGCCTTGCTTACCTTCCGTTACTCTTTGCTTCCCTTCCCTTCATTGCCTAGCCTTGCGTTGTCGTGCCTTAGCCTTATCTCGCCTGACCGTGCCTTCCTTTGCTTTAAGCTTTCCTTGCATTGTCGTGCATTGCCTAGCCTTGCGTTGTCGTGCATTAGCCTTGCCTAGCCTCACCGTGCCTTGCCTTGCGTTACCCTTTCCTTGCCTTGCCGTGCATTTCCTAGCCGTGCGTTGTCGTGCCTTAGCCTTGTTTCCCCTTGCCGTGGCGTGCCTTTTGTTACACTTGCCTTGCCTGGCTTTGCCTTGCCTTCCTTTCCTTCCGTTACTCTTTCCTTGCCTTGCCGGGCATTGCCTAGCCTTGGATTTTCGTGCCATATCCTTGCCTCACCTGACCGTGCCATCCCTTGCGTTACCCTTTCCTTGCCTTGCCGTGCATTGCCTAGCCGTGCGTTGTCGTGCCTTAGCCTTGTTTCCCCTTGCCGTGCCGTTCCTTCCGTTACACTTGCCTTTCTTTGCTTTCCCTTGCCTTCCTTACCTTCCGTTACTCTTTGCTTGCCTTCCGTGCATTGCCTAGCCTTGCGTTGTCGTGCCTTAGCCTTGCCTCGCCTGAACGTGCTTTCCCATGCGTTACCCTTTCCTTGCCTTGCCGTGCATTGCCCAGCCTGCGTTGCCGTGCCTTAGCCTTGTTTCCCCTTGCCGTGCAGTTCCTTCCGTTACTCTTTCCTTTCCTTGCTTTTCCTTGCCTTGCTTACCTTCCGTTACTCTTTGCTTCCCTTCCCTTCATTGCCTAGCCTTGCGTTGTCGTGCCTTAGCCTTATCTCGCCTGACCGTGCCTTCCTTTGCTTTAAGCTTTCCTTGCATTGTCGTGCATTGCCTAGCCTTGCGTTGTCGTGCATTAGCCTTGCCTAGCCTCACCGTGCTTTCCCATGCGTTACCCTTTCCTTGCCTTGCCGTGCATTGCCTAGCCGTGCGTTGTCGTGCCTTAGACTTGTTTCCCCTTGCCGTGCAGTTCCTTCCGTTACACTTGCCTTTCTTTGCTTTCCCTTGTCTTCCTTACCTTCCGTTACTCTTTGCATGCCTTCCGTGCATTGCCTAGCCTTGCGTTGTCGTGCCTTAGCCTTGTTTCCCCTTGCCGTGGCGTGCCTTTTGTTACACTTGCCTTGCCTGGCTTTGCCTTGCCTTCCTTTCCTTCCGTTACTCTTTCCTTGCCTTGCCGTGCATTGCCTAGCCTTGCATTGTCGTGCCTTATCCTTGCCTCACCTGACCGTACCTTCCCCTGCGTTACCCTTTCCTTGCCTTGCCGTGCATTGCCTAGCCCTGCGTTGTCGTGCCTTAGCCTTCTTACCCCTTGCCGTGCCGTTCCTTCCGTTACCCTTCCCTTCCCTTGCTTTCCCTTGCCTTCCTTGCGTTCCGTTACTCTTTGCTTGCCTTCCATGCATTGCCTAGCCTTGCGTTGTCGTGCCTTAGCCTTGCCTCGCCTGACCGTGCTTTCCCATGCGTTACCCTTTCCTTGCCTTGCCGTTCATTGCCTAGCGTTCGGTGTCGTGCCTTAGACTTGTTTCCCCTTGCCGTGCCGTTCCTTCCGTTACCCTTGCGTTCCTTGCTTTTCCTTGCCTTACTTACCTTCCGTTACTCTTTGCTTGCCTACCCTGAATTGCCTAGCCTTGCGTTGTCGTGCCTTTGCCTTATCTCGCCTGACCTTGCCTTCCTTTGCTTTAAGCTTTCCTTGCATTGTCGTGCATTGCCTAGCCTTGCGTTTTCGTGCATTAGACTTGCCTAGCCTCACCGTGCCTTGCCTTGCGTTACCCTTTGCTTGCCTTACCGTGCATTGCCTAGCCGTGCGTTGTCGTGCCTTAGCCTTGTTTCTCCTTGCCGTGCCGTTCCTTCCGTTACACTTGCTTTTCTTTGCTTTCCCTTGCCTTCCTTACATTCCGTTACTCTTTGCTTGCCTTCCGTGCATTGCCTAGGCTTGCGTTGTCGTGCCTTACCCTTGCCTCGCCTGAACGTGCTTTCCCATGCGTTACACTTTCCTTGCCTTGCCGTGCCTTGCCTAGCGTGCGTTGTCGTGCCTTAGCCTTGTTTCCCCTTGCCGTGCCGTTCCTTCCCTTACACTTGCCTTTCCTTGCTTTCCCTTGCCTTCCTTACCTTCCGTTACTCTTTGCTTGCCTTCCGTGCATTGCCTAGCCTTGCGTTGTCGTGCCTTAGCCTTATCTCGCCTGACCGTGCCTTCCTTTGCTTTAAGCTTTCCTTGCATTGTCGTGCATTGCCTAGCCTTGCGTTGTCGTGCATTAGCCTTGCCTAGCCTCACCGTGCCTTGCCTTGCGTTACCCTTTCCTTGCCTTGCCGTGCATTGCCTAGCCATGCGTTGTCGTGCCTTAGCCTTCTTACCCCTTTGCCGTGCCGTTCCTTCCGTTACCCTTGCCTTCCCTAGCTTTCCCTTGCCTTCCTTGCGTTCCGTTACTCTCTACTTGCTTTCCGTGCATTGCCTAGCCTTGCGTTGTCATGCCTTACCCTTGCCTCGCCTGACCGTGCTTTCCCATGCGTTACCCTTTCCTTGCCTTGCCGTGCATTGCCTAGCGTGCGTTGTCGTGCCTTAGCCTTGTTTCCCCTTGCCGTGCCGTTCCTTCCGTTACACTTGCCTTTCCTTGCTTTTCCTTGCCTTCCTTACCTTCCGTTACTCTTTGCTTGCCTTCCGTGCATTGCCTAGCCTTGCGTTGTCGTGCCTTAGCCTTATCTCGCCTGACCTTGCTTTCCTTTGCTTTCAGCTTTCCTTGCATTGTCGTGTATTGCCTAGCCTTGCGTTTTCGTGCATTAGCCTTGCCTAGGCTCACCGAGCTGTGCCTTGCGTTACCCTTTCCTTGCCTTGCCGTGCATTGCCTAGCCGTGCCTTGTCGTGCCTTAGCCTTCTTACCCCTTGCCGTGCCGTTCCTTCCGTTACACTTGCCTTTCTTTGCTTTCCCTTGCCTTCCTTACCTTCCGTTACTCTTTGCTTGCCTTCCGTGCATTGCCTAGCCTTGCGTTGTCGTGCCTTAGCCTTGCCTCGCCTGACCCTGCTTTCCCATGCGTTACCCTTTCCTTGCCTTGCCGTGCATTGCCTAGCCGTGCGTTGTCGTGCCTTAGCCTTGTTTCCCCTTGCCGTGCCGTTCCTTCCGTTACACTTGCCTTTCCTTGCTTTTCCTTGCCTTCCTTACCTTCCGTTACTCTTTGCTTGCCTTCCGTGCATTGCCTAGCCTTGCGTTGTCGTGCCTTAGCCTTATCTCGCCTGACCTTGCCTTCCTTTGCTTTCAGCTTTCCTTGCATTGTCGTGTATTGCCTAGCCTTGCGTTTTCGTGCATTAGCCTTGCCTAGGCTCACCGAGCTATGCCTGGCGTTACCCTTTCCTTGCCTTGCCGTGCATTGCCTAGCCGTGCCTTGTCGTGCCTTAGCCTTGTTTCCCCTTGCCGTGCCGTTCCTTCCGTTACACTTGCCTTTCTTTGCTTTCCCTTGCCTTCCTTACCTTCCGTTACTCTTTGCTTGCCTTCCGTGCATTGCCTAGCCTTGCGTTGTCGTGCCTTAGCCTTGCCTCGCCTGACCGTGCTTTCCCATGCGTTACCCTTCCCTTGCCTTGCCGTACATTGCCTAGCCGTGCCTTGTCGTGCCTTAGCCTTGTTTCCCCTTGCCGTGCCGTTCCTTCCGTTACACTTGCCTTTCTTTGCTTTCCCTTGCCTTCCTTACCTTCCGTTACTCTTTGCTTGCCTTGCCGTGCATTGCCTAGCCTGCGTTGCCGTGCCTTCGCCTAGTTTCCCCTTGCCGTGCCGTTCCTTCCGTTACCCTTGCCTTTCCTTGCTTTACCTTGCCTTGCTTACCTTCCGTTACTCTTTGCTTGCCTTCCCTGAATTGCCTAGCCTTGCGTTGTCGTGCCTTAGCCTTATCTCGCCTGACCGTGAATTCCTTTGCTTTAAGCTTTCCTTGCATTGTCGTGCATTGCCTAGCCTTGCGTTGTCGTGCATTAGCCTTGCCTAGCCTCACCGTGCCTTGCCTTGCGTTACCCTTTCCTTGCCTTGCCGTGCATTTCCTAGCCGTGTGTTGTCGTGCCTTAGCCTTGTTTCCCCTTGCCTTTGCGTGCCTTTTGTTACACTTGCCTTGCCTGGCTTTGCCTTGCCTTCCTTACTTTCCGTTATTCTTTCCTTTCCTTGCCGTGCAGTGCCTACCCTTGCGTTGTCGTGCATTAGCCTTGCCTTGTCTGACCGTGCCTTGCCTTCCGTTACTCTTTGCTTGCCTTCCGGCATTGCCTAGCCTTGCGTTGTCGTGCCTTAGCCTTGCCTCGCCTGACCGTGCTTTCCCATGCGTTACCCTTTCCATGCCTTGCCGTGCATAGCCTAGCCTTCGTTGCCGTGCCTTAGCATTGTTTCCCCTTGCCGTGCCGTTCCTTCCGTTACCCTTACCTTTCCTTGCTTTTCCTTGCCTTGCTTACCTTCCGTTACTCTTTGCTTCCCTTCCCTTCATTGCCTAGCCTTGCGTTGTCGTGCCTTAGCCTTATCTCGCCTGACCGTGCCTTCCTTTGCTTTAAGCTTTCCTTGCATTGTCGTGCATTGCCTAGCCTTGCGTTGTCGTGCATTAGCCTTGCCTAGCCTCACCGTGCCTTGCCTTGCGTTACCCTTTCCTTGCCTTGCCGTGCATTGCGTAGCCGTGCGTTGTCGTGCCTTAGCCTTGTTTCCCCTTGCCGTGCCGTTCCTTCCGTTACACTTGCCTTTCCCTGCTTTCCCTTGCCTTCCTTACCTTCCGTTACTCTTTGCTTGCCTTCCGTGCATTGCCTAGCCTTGCTTTGTCGTGCCTTAGCGTTGCCTCGCCTGACCGTGCTTTCAAATGCGTTACCCTTTCCTTGCCTTGCCGTTCATTGCCTAGCGTTCGGTGTCGTGCCTTAGACTTGTTTCCCCTTGCCGTGCCGTTCCTTCCGTTACCCTGGCCTTTCCTTCCTTTTCCTTGCCTAGCTTACCTTCCGTTACTCTTTGCTTGCCTTCCCTGAATTTCCTAGCCTTGCGTTGTCGTGCCTTAGCCTTATCTCCCCTGACCTTGCCTTCCTTTGCTTTAAGCTTTCCTTGCATTGTCGTGCATCGCCTAGCCTTGCGTTTTCATGCATCAGCCTTGCCTAGCCTCACCGTGCCTTGCCTTGCGTTACCCTTTGCTTGCCTTGCCGTGCATTGCCTAGCCGTGCGTTGTCGTGCCTTAGCCTTGTTTGCCCTTGCCGTGCCGTTCCTTCCGTTACACTTGCCTTTCTTTGCTTTCCCTTGCCTTCCTTACCTTCCGTTACTCTTTGCTTGCCTTCCGTGCATTGCCTAGCTTTGCGTTGTCGTGCCTTAGCCTTGCCTCGCCTGAACGTGCTTTCCCATGCGGTACCCTTTCCTTGCCTTGCCGTGCATTGCCTAGCCTACGTTGCCGTGCCTTAGCCTTGTTTCCCCTTGCCGTGCCGTTCCTTCCGTTACCCTTGCCTTCCCTTGCTTTCCCTTGCCTTCCTTGCTTTCCGTTACTCTCTGCTTGCTTAACGTGCATTGCCTAGCCTTGCGTTGTCATGCCTTAGCCTTGCCTCGCCTGACCGTGCTTTCCCATGAGTTACCCTTTCCTTGCCTTGCCGTGCATTGCCTAGTCTGCGTTGCCGTGCCTTAGCCTTGTTTCCCCTTGCCGTGCCATTCCTTGCGTTACCCTTGCCTTTCCTTGCTTTTCCTTGCCTTGCTTACCTTCCGTTACTCTTTGCTTCCCTTCCCTGCATTGCCTAGCCTTGCGTTGTCGTGCCTTAGCCTTATCTCGCCTGACCGTGCCTTCCTTTGCTTTAAGCTTTCCTTGCATTGCCGTGCATTGCCTAGCCGTGCGTTGTCGTGCCTTAGCCTTGTTTCCCCTTGCATTAGCGTGCCTTTTGTTACACTTGCCTTGCCTGGCTTTGCCTTGCCTTCCTTTTCTTCCGTTACTCTTTCATTGCCTTGCCGTGCATTGCCAAGCCTTGCATTGTCGTGCCTTATCCTTGCCTCGCCTGACCGTGCTTTCCCATGCGTTACCCTTTCCTTGCCTTGCCGTGCATTGCCTAGCCGTGCGTTGTCGTGCCTTAGCCTTGTTTCCCCTTGCCGTGCCGTTCCTTCCGTTACACTTGCCTTTCCCTGCTTTCCCTTGCCTTCCTTACCTTCCGTTACTCTTTGCTTGCCTTCCGTGCATTGCCTAGCCTTGCGTTGTCGTGCCTTAGCGTTGCCTCGCCTGACAGTGCTTTCAAATGCGTTACCCTTTCCTTGCCTTGCCGTTCATTGCCTAGCGTTCGGTGTCGTGCCTTAGACTTCTTTCCCCTTGCCGTGCCGTTCCTTCCGTTACCCTGGCTTTCCCTTGCCTTCCTTACCTTCCGTTACTCTTTGCTTGCCTTCCGTGCATTGCCTAGCCTGCGTTGCCGTGCCTTCGCCTAGTTTCCCCTTGCCGTGCCGTTCCTTCCGTTACCCTTGCCTTTCCTTGCTTTACCTTGCCTTGCTTACCTTCCGTTACTCTTTGCTTGCCTTCCCTGAATTGCCTAGCCTTGCGTTGTCGTGCCTTAGCCTTATCTCGCCTGACCGTGAATTCCTTTGCTTTAAGCTTTCCTTGCATTGTCGTGCATTGCCTAGCCTTGCGTTGTCGTGCATTAGCCTTGCCTAGCCTCACCGTGCCTTGCCTTGCGTTACCCTTTCCTGGCCTTGCCGTGCATTTCCTAGCCGTGTGTTGTCGTGCCTTAGCCTTGTTTCCCCTTGCCTTTGCGTGCCTTTTGTTACACTTGCCTTGCCTGGCTTTGCCTTGCCTTCCTTACTTTCCGTTATTCTTTCCTTTCCTTGCCGTGCAGTGCCTACCCTTGCGCTGTCGTGCATTAGCCTTGCCTTGTCTGACCGTGCCTTGCCTTCCGTTACTCTTTGCTTGCCTTCCGGCATTGCCTAGCCTTGCGTTGTCGTGCCTTAGCCTTGCCTCGCCTGACCGTGCTTTCCCATGCGTTACCCTTTCCATGCCTTGCCGTGCATTGCCTAGCCTGCGTTGCCGTGCCTTAGCATTGTTTCCCCTTGCCGTGCCGTTCCTTCCGTTACCCTTACCTTTCCTTGCTTTTCCTTGCCTTGCTTACCTTCCGTTACTCTTTGCTTCCCTTCCCTTCATTGCCTAGCCTTGCGTTGTCGTGCCTTAGCCTTATCTCGCCTGTCCGTGCCTTCCTTTGCTTTAAGCTTTCCTTGCATTGTCGTGCATTGCCTAGCCTTGCGTTGTCGTGCATTAGCCTTGCCTAGCCTCACCGTGCCTTGCCTTGCGTTACCCTTTCCTTGCCTTGCCGTGCATTGCGTAGCCGTGCGTTGTCGTGCCTTAGCCTTGTTTCCCCTTGCCTTGCCGTTCCTTCCGTTACACTTGACTTTCCCTGCTTTCCCTTGCCTTCCTTACCTTCCGTTACTCTTTGCTTGCCTTCCGTGCATTGCCTAGCCTTGCTTTGTCGTGCCTTAGCGTTGCCTCGCCTGACCGTGCTTTCAAATGCGTTACCCTTTCCTTGCCTTGCCGTTCATTGCCTAGCGTTCGGTGTCGTGCCTTAGACTTGTTTCCCCTTGCCGTGCCGTTCCTTCCGTTACCCTGGCCTTTCCTTCCTTTTCCTTGCCTTGCTTACCTTCCGTTACTCTTTGCTTGCCTTCCCTGAATTGCCTAGCCTTGCGTTGTCGTGCCTTAGCCTTATCTCCCCTGACCTTGCCTTCCTTTGCTTTAAGCTTTCCTTGCATTGTCGTGCATCGCCTAGCCTTGCGTTTTCATGCATCAGCCTTGCCTAGCCTCACCGTGCCTTGCCTTGCGTTACCCTTTGCTTGCCTTGCCGTGCATTGCCTAGCCGTGCGTTGTCGTGCCTTAGCCTTGTTTGCCCTTGCCGTGCCGTTCCTTCCGTTACACTTGCCTTTCTTTGCTTTCCCTTGCCTTCCTTACCTTCCGTTACTCTTTGCTTGCCTTCCGTGCATTGCCTAGCTTTGCGTTGTCGTGCCTTAGCCTTGCCTCGCCTGAACGTGCTTTCCCATGCGGTACCCTTTCCTTGCCTTGCCGTGCATTGCCTAGCCTACGTTGCCGTGCCTTAGCCTTGTTTCCCCTTGCCGTGCCGTTCCTTCCGTTACCCTTGCCTTCCCTTGCTTTCCCTTGCCTTCCTTGCTTTCCGTTACTCTCTGCTTGCTTAACGTGCATTGCCTAGCCTTGCGTTGTCATGCCTTAGCCTTGCCTCGCCTGACCGTGCTTTCCCATGCGTTACCCTTTCCTTGCCTTGCCGTGCATTGCCTAGCCTGCGTTGCCGTGCCTTAGCCTTGTTTCCCCTTGCCGTGCCATTCCTTGCGTTACCCTTGCCTTTCCTTGCTTTTCCTTGCCTTGCTTACCTTCCGTTACTCTTTGCTTCCCTTCCCTGCATTGCCTAGCCTTGCGTTGTCGTGCCTTAGCCTTATCTCGCCTGACCGTGCCTTCCTTTGCTTTAAGCTTTCCTTGCATTGCCGTGCATTGCCTAGCCGTGCGTTGTCGTGCCTTAGCCTTGTTTCCCCTTGCATTAGCGTGCCTTTTGTTACACTTGCCTTGCCTGGCTTTGCCTTGCCTTCCTTTTCTTCCGTTACTCTTTCATTGCCTTGCCGTGCATTGCCAAGCCTTGCATTGTCGTGCCTTATCCTTGCCTCGCCTGACCGTGCTTTCCCATGCGTTACCCTTTCCTTGCCTTGCCGTGCATTGCCTAGCCGTGCGTTGTCGTGCCTTAGCCTTGTTTCCCCTTGCCGTGCCGTTCCTTCCGTTACACTTGCCTTTCCCTGCTTTCCCTTGCCTTCCTTACCTTCCGTTACTCTTTGCTTGCCTTCCGTGCATTGCCTAGCCTTGCGTTGTCGTGCCTTAGCGTTGCCTCGCCTGACAGTGCTTTCAAATGCGTTACCCTTTCCTTGCCTTGCCGTTCATTGCCTAGCGTGCGTTGTCGTGCCTTAGCCTTGTTTCCCCTTAGCCGTGCGTTGTCGTGCCTTAGCCTTGTTTCCCCTTGCCGTTGCGTGCCTTTTGTTACACTTGCCTTGCCTGGCTTTGCCTTGCCTTCCTTTCTTTCCGTTATTCTTTCCTTGCCTTGCCGTGCATTGCCTAGCCTTGCCGTGCCGTTCCTTCCGTTACCCTTGCCTTTCCTTGCTTTTCCTTGCCTTGCTTACCTTCCGTTACTCTTTGCTTGCCTTCCCTGAATTTCCTAGCCTTGCGTTGTCGTGCCTTAGCCTTATCTCGCCTGACCTTGCCTTCCTTTGCTTTAAGCTTTCCTTGCATTGTCGTGCATTGCCTAGCCTTGCGTTGTCATGCATTAGCCTTGCCTAGCCTCACCGTGCCTTTCCTTGCGTTACCCTTTGCTTGCCTTGCCGTGCATTGCCTAGCCTACGTTGCCGTGCCTTAGCCTTGTTTCCCCTTGCCGTGCCGTTCCTTCCGTTACCCTTGCCTTCCCTTGCTTTCCCTTGCCTTCCTTGCGTTCCGTTACTCTTTTCTTACTTTCCGTGCATTGCCTAGCCTTGCGTTGTCATGCCTTAGACTTGCCCCGCCTGACCGTGCTTTCCCATGCGTTACCCTTTCCTTGCCTTGCCGTGCATTGCCTAGCCTGCGTTGCCGTGCCTTAGCCTTCTTTCCCCTTGCCGTGCCGTTCCTTCCGTTACCCTTGCCTTTCCTTGCTTTTCCTTCCCTTGCTTACCTTCCGTTACTCTTTGCTTGCCTTCCCTGAATTGCCTAGCCTTGCGTTGTCGTGCCTTTGCCTTATCTGGCCTGACCTTGCCTTCCTTTGCTTTAAGCTTTCCTTGCATTGTCGTGCATTGCCTAGCCTTGCGTTTTCGTGCATTAGCCTTGCCTAGCCTCACCGTGCCTTGCCTTGCGTTACCCTTTCCTTGCCTTGCCGTGCATTGCCTAGCGTGCGTTGTCGTGCCTTAGTCTTGTTTCCCCTTGCCGTGCCGTTCCTTCCGTTACACTTGCCTTTCTTTGCTTTCCCTTGCCTTCCTTACTTTCCGTTACTCTTTGCTTGCCTTCCGTGCATTGCCTAGCCTTGCGTTGTCGTGCCTTAGCCTTGCGTCCCCTGACCGTGCTTTCCCATGCGTTACCCTTTCCTTGCCTTGCCGTGCATTGCCTAGCATGCGTTGTCGTGCCTTAGCCTTGTTTCCCCTTGCCGTGCCGTTCCTTCCGTTACCCTTGCCTTTCCTTGCTTTTCCTTGCCTTGCTTACCTTCCGTTACTCTTTGCTTGCCTTCCCTGAATTGCCTAGCCTTGCGTTGTCGTGCCTTAGCCTTATCTCGCCTGACCGTGCCTTCCTTTGCTTTAAGCTTTCCTTGCATTGTAGTGCATTGCCTAGCCTTGCGTTGTCGTGCATTAGCCTTGCCTAGCCTCAAGGTGCCTTGCCTTGCGTTACCCTTTCCTGGCCTTGCCGTGTATTTCCTAGCCGTGTGTTGTCGTGCCTTAGCCTTGTTTCCCCTTGCCGTTGCGTGCCTTTTGTTACACTTGCCTTGCCTGGCTTTGCCTTGCCTTCCTTTCTTTCCGTTATTCTTTCCTTTCCTTGCTGGGCAGTGCCTACCCTTGCGTTGTCGTGCATTAGCCTTGCCTTGTCTGCCCGTGCCTTGCCTTTCGTTACTCTTTGCTTGCCTTCCGTGCATTGCCTAGCCTTGCGTTGTCGTGCCTTAGCCTTGCCTCGCCTGACCGTGCCTTCCCTTGCGTTACCCTTTCCTTGCCTTGCCGTGCATTTCCTAGCCGTGCGTTGTCGTGCCTTAGCCTTGTTTCCCCTTGCCGTGCCGTTCCTTCCGTTACACTTGCCTTTCTTTGCTTTCCCTTGCCTTCCTTACCTTCCGTTACTCTTTGCTTGCCTTCCGTGCATTTCCTAGCCGTGCGTTGTCGTGCCTTAGCCTTGTTTCCCCTTGCCGTGCCGTTCCTTCCGTTACACTTGCCTTTCCTTGCTTTCCCTTGCCTTCCTTACCTTCCGTTACTCTTTGCTTGCCTTCCCTGCATTGCCTAGCCTTGCGTTGTCGTGCCTTAGCCTTATCTCGCCTGACCGTGCCTTCCTTTGCTTTAAGGTTTACTTGCATTGTCGTGCATTGCCTAGCCGTGCGTTGTCGTGCCTTAGCCTTGTTTCCCCTTGCCGTGCAGTTCCTTCAGTTACACTTGCCTTTCTTTGCTTTCCCTTGCCTTCCTTACCTTCCGTTACTCTTTGCTTGCCTTCCGTGCATTGCCTAGCCTTGCGTTGTCGTGCCTTAGCCTTGCCTCGCCTGAACTTGCTTTCCCATGCGTTACCCTTTCCTTGCCTTGCCGTGCATTGCCTAGCCGTGCGTTGTCGTGCCTTAGCCTTGTTTCCCCTTGCCGTGCAGTTCCTTCCGTTACCCTTCCCTTTCCTTGCTTTTCCTTGCCTTGCTTACCTTCCGTTACTCTTTGCTTCCCTTCCCTGCATTGCCTAGCCTTGCGTTGTCGTGCCTTAGCCTTGTTTCCCCTTGCCGTGGCGTGCCTTTTCTTACACTTGCCTTGCCTGGCTTTGCCTTGCCTTCCTTTCCTTCCGTTACTCTTTCCTTGCCTTGCCGTGCATTGCCTAGCCTTGCATTGTCGTGCCTTAGCCTTATCTCGCCTGACCGTGCCTTCCTTTGCTTTAAGGTTTACTTGCATTGTCGTGCATTACCTAGCCTTGCGTTGTCGTGCCTTAGCCTTGCCTCGCCTGACCGTGCCTTGCCTTGCGTTACCCTTGTCGTGCCTTAGCCTTGTTTCCCCTTGCCGTGCCGTTCCTTCGGTTACCCTTGCCTTCCCTTGCTTTCCCTTGCCTTCCTTGCCTTCCGTTACTCTTTGCTTGCCTTCCGTGCATTGCCTAGCCTTGCGTTGTCGTGCCTTAGCCTTCTCTCGCCTGACCTTGCCTTCCTTTGCTTTAAGCTTTCCTTGCATTGTCGTGTATTGCCTAGCCTTGCGTTTTCGTGCATTAGCCTTGCCTAGGCTCACCGAGCCTTGCCTTGCGTTACCCTTTCCTTGCCTTGCCGTGCATTGCCTAGCCGTGCGTTGTCGTGCCTTAGCCTTGTTTCCACTTGCCGTGCCGTTCCTTCCGTTACACTTGCCTTTCTTTGCTTTCCCTTGCCTTCCTTACCTTCCGTTACTCTTTGCTTGCCTTCCGTGCATTGCCTAGCCTTGCGTTGTCGTGCCTTAGCCTTGCCTCGCCTGACCGTGCTTTCCCATGCGTTACCCTTTCCTTGCCTTGCCGTGCATTGCCTAGCCTGCGTTGCCGTGCCTTATCCTTGTTTCCCCTTGCCGTGCCGTTCCTTCCGTTACCCTTGCCTTTCCTTGCTTTTCCTTGCCTTGCTTACCTTCCGTTACTCTTTGCTTGCCTTCCCTGAATTGCCTAGCCTTGCGTTGTCGTGCCTTAGCCTTATCTCGCCTGACCGTGCCTTCCTTTGCTTTAAGCTTTCCTTGCATTGTAGTGCATTGCCTAGCCTTGCGTTGTCGTGCATTAGCCTTGCCTAGCCTCAAGGTGCCTTACCTTGCGTTACCCTTTCCTGGCCTTGCCGTGCATTTCCTAGCCGTGTGTTGTCGTGCCTTAGCCTTGTTTCCCCTTGCCGTTGCGTGCCTTTTGTTACACTTGACTTGCCTGGCTTTGCCTTGCCTTCCTTTCTTTCCGTTATTCTTTCCTTTCCTTGCCGTGCAGTGCCTACCCTTGCGTTGTCGTGCATTAGCCTTGCCTTGTCTGACCGTGCCTTGCCTTTCGTTACTCTTTGCTTGCCTTCCGTGCATTGCCTAGCCTTGCGTTGTCGTGCCTGAGCCTTACCTCGCCTGACCGTGCCTTCCCTTGCGTTACCCTTTCCTTGCCTTGCCGTGCATTTCCTAGCCGTGTGTTGTCGTGCCTTAGCCTTGTTACCCCTTGCCGTGCCGTTCCTTCCGTTAACCTTGCCTTCCCTTGCTTTCCCTTTCCTTCCTTACTTTCCGTTACTCTTTGCTTGCCTTCCGTGCATTGCCTAGCCTTGGGTTGTCGTGCCTTAGCCTTGCCTCGCCTGACCGTGCTTTCCCATGCGTTACACTTTCCTTGCCTTTCCGTGCATTGCCTATCCTGCGTTGCCGTGCCTTAGCCTTGTTTCCCCTTGCCGTGCCGTTCCTTGCGTTACCCTTACCTTTCCTTGCTTTTCCTTGCCTTGCTTACCTTCCGTTACTCTTTGCTTCCCTTCCCTTCATTGCCTAGCCTTGCGTTGTCGTGCCTTAGCCTTATCTCGCCTGACCGTGCCTTCCTTTGCTTTAAGCTTTCCTTGCATTGTCGTGCATTGCCTAGCCTTGCGTTGTCGTGCATTAGCCTTGCCTAGCCTCACCGTGCCTTGCCTTGCGTTACCCTTTCCTTGCCTTGCCGTGCATTTCCTAGCCGTGCGTTGTCGTGCCTTAGCCTTGTTTCCCCTTGCCGTGGCGTGCCTTTTGTTACACTTGCCTTGCCTGGCTTTGCCTTGCCTTCCTTTCCTTCCGTTACTCTTTCCTTGCCTTGCCGGGCATTGCCTAGCCTTGGATTTTCGTGCCATATCCTTGCCTCACCTGACCGTGCCATCCCTTGCGTTACCCTTTCCTTGCCTTGCCGTGCATTGCATAGCCGTGCGTTGTCGTGCCTTAGCCTTGTTTCCCGTTGCCGTGCCGTTCCTTCCGTTACACTTGCCTTTCTTTGCTTTCCTTTGCCTTCCTTACCTTCCGTTACTCTTTGCTTGCCTTCCGTGCATTGCCTAGCCTTGCGTTGTCGTGCCTTAGCCTTGCCTCGGCTGAACGTGCTTTCCCATGCGTTACCCTTTCCTTGCCTTGCCGTGCATTGCCCAGCCTGCGTTGCCGTGCCTTAGCCTTGTTTCACCTTGCCGTGCAGTTCCTTCCGTTACCCTTGCCTTTCCTTGCTTTTCCTTGCCTTGCTTACCTTCCGTTACTCTTTGCTTCCCTTCCCTGCATTGCCTAGCCTTGCGTTGTCGTGCCTTAGCCTTATCTCGCCTGACCGTGCCTTCCTTTGCTTTAAGGTTTACTTGCATTGTCGTGCATTGCCTAGCCTTGCGTTGTCGTGCATTAGCCTTGCCTAGCCTCACCGTGCTTTCCCATGACTTACCCTTTCCTTGCCTTGCCGTGCATTGCCTAGCCGTGCGTTGTCGTGCCTTAGCCTTGTTTCCCCTTGCCGTGCAGTTCCTTCCGTTACACTTGCCTTTCTTTGCTTTCCCTTGTCTTCCTTACCTTCCGTTACTCTTTGCATGCCTTCCGTGCATTGCCTAGCCTTGCGTTGTCGTGCCTTAGCCTTGTTTCCCCTTGCCGTGGCGTGCCTTTTGTTACACTTGCCTTGCCTGGCTTTGCCTTGCCTTCCTTTCCTTCCGTTACTCTTTCCTTGCCTTGCCGTGCATTGCCTAGCCTTGCATTGTCGTGCCTTATCCTTGCCTCACCTGACCGTACCTTCCCCTGCGTTACCCTTTCCTTGCCTTGCCGTGCATTGCCTAGCCCTGCGTTGTCGTGCCTTAGCCTTCTTACCCCTTGCCGTGCCGTTCCTTCCGTTACCCTTCCCTTCCCTTGCTTTCCCTTGCCTTCCTTGCGTTCCGTTACTCTTTGCTTGCCTTCCATGCATTGCCTAGCCTTGCGTTGTCGTGCCTTAGCCTTGGCTCGCTGACCGTCCTTTCCCATGCGTTACCCATTCCTTGCCTTGCCGTTCATTGCCTAGCGTTCGGTGTCGTGCCTTAGACTTGTTTCCCCTTGCCGTGCCGTTCCTTCCGTTACCCTTGCGTTCCTTGCTTTTCCTTGCCTTACTTACCTTCCGTTACTCTTTGCTTGCCTACCCTGAATTGCCTAGCCTTGCGTTGTCGTGCCTTTGCCTTATCTCGCCTGACCTTGCCTTCCTTTGCTTTAAGCTTTCCTTGCATTGTCGTGCATTGCCTAGCCTTGCGTTTTCGTGCATTAGACTTGCCTAGCCTCACCGTGCCTTGCCTTGCGTTACCCTTTGCTTGCCTTACCGTGCATTGCCTAGCCGTGCGTTGTCGTGCCTTAGCCTTGTTTCTCCTTGCCGTGCCG